>NC_080560.1:41715000-42015000 GCF_030253575.1 Rhododendron vialii
CATATTGTCTGGTTCCTAGACTCTTACTCGCGATGTTACTCATGTTTTGCTGCTTGTAACCTGTCGTAGAAAGATCAGATCCAACGCTATCATTTTTCAACCAATTCCCCAGCTTTTCATTTTTTTCATCTCTAACTTTCCGTCGAGGAGGGGACACCTTCTGGACTTTTTCTTCAGCATCGATTGAGTTTTGCAAATATGATGAGGTCTGCGTCTTTTGACTGGTCAAAAAACCAAAATTTGGTTTATCAACCCTCTCCCTTTCTGCAGGGCTGGTCTGCGTCTTTTGACCGGTCGAAAAACCAAGATTTGGTTTATCAACCCTCTCCCTTTCTACAGGGCCAGATGTCACCCCGCTATCCTCGCGACTATTGAAGGCATAGTTAGATGAGGTCTGTTTGTTGGACTCGTACTCCTTTTCTGCAACCCTTCTACCAGTGTCAACTACTTTAACCTCTTGAAACTGGTCATAATCATCCTCCACATCAGCAGAAACAGGAAAAGATGATGCTGATATAGATTCCTTGTTAGAGGGTGGTAACGAGCTTGCAACTTGATCCTTTTTTGTATTACTGCTCTTCGACAGACTTTTAACCCTGTTCATATGATTATAGTCTTTTAGCCAAAAAATCTAGATAGCAGCGTACGAAACTGTATGCCCAATACGGTTGAACCCGTAGTAAAAATGAGATACCTGTCGGCATATCTCAGTGTGTTGAGAGTATGTTCACATGAGCCCGCATTTGGAGAAATACAAGAGATCATAACAGTCCTTGAGTTTCCAACAAAGGAGTCGCGAAGCACTTCAGTAAGCTTGCTTCCACGGAATGGAATATGAATCTGGTCATTGTCGAGAGCACGGATACACTCCTTAAGAGCCAAAAGACTCTTGTTAATTTCAGCTCCCTCAATCCTGCCATCCAGCAAAAAAACAACATTCAGAATTAATATACTAAGAAAAAGGCATTGGAATATGAATAATCATCTACTGAGATTCAAGATAAACTCTGCTTCAACTGAGAATGAAAAAAAATATTGTCCAAAACTGCTTAAAAAACTAAGTCAATAATGTAGAAACATATGATTACTGGGTGAAAGACTTGGATTAGCAAGGTAACATAGAAATCAATAGAACCATGGCAAACCTAGTAATACATTATGGAACCATTCACGTCAAGGCTTTGATTTTACAAGAGGCCACTCAAAAGAGTGCAAGCTTTGGTCCGCCACAAACATCTTACAAATCCATTAGAACCTCCCTTCCCTTCCGTTATTTCTATTATATCAGGACAGTGCTTCATGTCCACTTCACTTTTCTAATCAATGACCATACAGCAGCTGCACTAAGAGACAAGCTGATACATTCAAACAAATTGTGATTAATCAAAGTTGTTTGACAACCCCATGCAGCTCAGAATGAGCTGGGTTGGGGTCATGGCACCTTGTTCAGTTCCTACTTCCGAGGGTTCTCAGTTGGGCCTCAACCTAATCTAATAGCATGCTTGAAAATGTTTACGTAAGTGAGAGTTTATACAAAGAGCATGCAGTCATTAAAGGCAGGTGTTTGGTCGGAACAGTAGAAAGTTCACTTCTTGATGATGCATTGGCTCTGATCCCGGAAAGAAATGTTGTGCATACAAATGACACATGACAACGGTCGGATGAGTAAGCATGTAGATCTTCATATGATGGCTGGTCTGGACATTAGAACTGGCCAGGGTCCCCTTAGAAATTGTTTAAGTTACCAATTGTCCCAAAAGGGCCAAAACCTTAAGTCGTTAGGGTCCCAGACCACTCCGGAGAAGTCCAGAAGGTTCTAGAAGAGTTTGGAATGTTCTAGAAGATTCTAGAGAAATCAGGACATTCTGGTACTCTTAAGAGAGATAGACTCTACTGGTGGAGCCTATCGATTTATTGTCCGTGACACCACGGACTGGAGAGCTCCATAAGCCCCTGAATGAAATAACTTAGTTGAATGGCTTAATCGGATAAGTATCGAGCATACAACCAACAGTTTACGCCTATGAGTAAGGTACATTTAATAATTTAATCCCACTACAGCATAAAGAAATTACACAATAAATCTTAATCCTAATAGCATTAAGCATGAGAAGAAGTCTCATCAAGCTAGCTTGTATGAATCAAAGTATTTTTGTGACGGGTGGAGCTTTGGAATGTATATGGTACTTTGGGGGTGCGACTTAACAGTGTAACAAAACAAATAAATGTGTGCAATTATGATCCACAAATATGCAATAGAGAGTGAAAAATATTTGTTATCAAAATGTGAGCATATTCCCACAAAAATGTACCGTGTTTGTCGGTCATTATCAGTTGTGTCAGCTCCTCTTTCACTTCCAGCAAGATCAATGAAAGAAATCTTCCCCACAACTTTTCCAACCTTCGCCTCATTTCCATCATTGTTCCGCCTGGACTCCTTAATCTCACTGTGCTTCTTAACAACCAGCTGCAATATAGCATGTGACCTTGAAGATTCTTCATTAGCACCAGTAGAGCCTGTGCTTCTTGCTGCATTTCCCCTCTCAATATATTCTTTAACAATCTGTACATCTGAGACTTCAAATTCTTGCAGTCCAACAATGCAAACTTGTTGACGCCCATCTTCTCTCATACAAAGTTTCCTATGTAAGACCAACAAATGAAGTTGCCTAAGCCATCATGGTCTAGTTCAAGTATTTCCAAACCTCATATTTTCTAGTTACTGCCAAGCCTCGTAAAGTTTTTCATAGATAAGTAGAGGTTAGAAAACTTAAACCTCTTTATTGAGGGATCATGAAGTTTTTCATAGATACGTACAGGTTAGGAGACTTAAACTTAAACCTCTTTATTGAGGGGATTTCAACCTAAGCCACCGGGGTGTCCCCTAGGGAACAAAGTGCGACTTCATAACCACTATAAACTAAATTTGCGTACATCCATTCCAAATAGATCTCTACTCAAACAAAAAGAGAAGACCAGATCAAAGTTAATGACAATACTAACTTTCTATCGCTGAGAAGATCAAAGAGCTTTCCTCCATATATCTCAAAAAAACTAAGCCACAATTTGAATCTCTGGTTGCGGTAAGTCGGATGGTGCAATAGTCTGACAAGATCTTCTGCAGCTCTGAGAGGTAATGGTTGCATCGTAAACGTCTTACCGCTTCCTGAAGTTACACAGTACCACCATATCAATCATCAATGTGAGTTTGAAATCAGCGGAGATTTTAGGACATGCAGGCTGACAGCAGAAATCACAATTTGAGGATATAAGGGGAAGATACAAGATCATTTTCACATGAATAAATCAACAATGTTTTTTGTTAACATGCAAATGACTGCAAATATTTACTTGTAGGGCCACATTCTTCTCCCCTTTGATACATACTTCCGACAAGAAAAAAGATAACCTCCTTCATGGGTTATCAAAAGGACAGAGATTGTTGTTCATCAATCATCTTAGTCCATATTCATGTGGAAACAGCAATAATGATACCTGGTTAGTTACAATACAGGGCTACGCTAGCACTAATGATTCTTGGATAGATACGATATAGGGCTCTGTGATTGCTATCACTGTGGCTCTTATTCTGTTCCCTTAATAACAACATAATTAGCTCTTGCAAATTTTTGAAAACAGTTTGAGGATCCATTTAGTTCGAACAGGGATTTTCAACATCAGCACATCTTCCCAATTTGCTGCAGGAGTAAGATCGAATATAAACTTGATATTTCCATTTGACCCAAAAAAAAAGAAAAAAGAATATCAACTTAATAACTGATGGTTGAGATACAAGGTTATTTGACTTTCTCAAACACGTTTTTAATAAAAATGATTGCAAATTGGAATAACTACCTTTTCCTTCATATTCTTGAAAACACAAAGTTCATACAGTAAGTGAAGACCGGCACTAGCGGGTATATTGAGTACAACAAATCTTAAAATAAAAAAATCTTTAGATCACAAAAACACTCACATTACTGAAAATTTTGGAATAGTTTAAATAATCAATAAATGGCACACCATACTTTCATATTGAACTTATTCCAGGAAGGGACAACAATGATGCAGATGCTTATAAAGCACCAGAAATGCACCCTAACCTCTCATCAGCTATAGATATTTCTGTAGGAAAAGCACGTAATGACAGACTAAACAACATGGGATCGGTCAACATGGTCTGTACGCACCTGTCTGGCCATATGCAAAACAGGTTGCTTTTGTTCGCTGGAAGATAATGGGTATAATTGGCTCAACAGTTTCATGATATACCTGTTGAAGCAAGCAGGGGAAAAGTTCATTTGAAACAGAAAAAACTAGCTGAAGAACAGAGAGGAGGCTTAAATATAAGATGTCCAATTTCAAGATTTCTTTTTGCATGAAAAAGAGTTTAGCAACTTTAATCTCCATTAATAACTGTATTATGGTATTACCTCATCATTGGTTACATTTTCATCTAGTACAGCATCGAAACAGAACTCATGCTTCTCCACATAAGCAGTCAGGTCCACCTTCCACATCAAAAATCAAAAGTCAGTTCCTCCAGTGGAAGAAGATATAAAGAAGAACAAGAGGATGCAATTGTATACCAAGCAAGCAACAACCTTGAACATCAAACTCATGTCCTTCTTCGGAAGCTGGATGATGTACTAACCTTTAGCTTGGGTTCGTGGACAGTTAAAGCATTGTCGTACACAGTCACAATGTCCTCCTCCTTCCGAGAGATCTCCTTCTTGTTTAATGGCCTTTTCCGGACCTGAGAGAAACATCAATATCCCTAAGCAAAGAAAGGGCAAGTGTAGCCAACGGAATAAAATATGCAAATATTCTACCAGGTCACTCTCAAAACTGGAATACACAGAGGCAGAGAAAAGCAGATGTAACCAACAGAAAACATACCACAACTTTTATCTTAGCCACATTGTTTTCCCTCGTACTGTTCTCCTTCTCACTAGGTAGTCCAAATGATGCATCGGTATCTGCTTGCCCCCTTTCCAGCCTGCTGGTCATCACATTGAAGTCACTGTCAAATGCTTCTGTGACAGCAGGCATGAAAGGTGATATCTCAAAGGGTTCTGAGATGACATGCTGAAGAAATTAAAACAGTTAATCAGTAAGCTAGGAAAAAGTAGAACAATATCAGCAGATTTCTGTCACAAGGACACAGATTCAAGTCTTGGTTGGACGCAGCACTCCATAAATTATGAATAGTCCATGCAAGAGAGCAGAAGAGGAAATACAGGTACACGACATTTCCAAAAGCACGTGAAAGGCCTGGGGTAACCCTTTACTAAATTTGCTTTCCATCAACTCGTTTTACGATAAGAAACGACAAGAAAATTCCAGACACCAAAACATCAAGGAAAATTTCAATCAATTTGCTTGTAGAAGGCAGTACTAACAAATTGCAGCCAACGGTTAGATAAGCATTCATACCTCAGATAGAAGCTCTGTATCATCCATAGCATGAAGGTCCAAAAGCCCCGCTCCAAAATCTCCCCTGAATTCAGGGGAGTAAAACCCTTCTCCCATCCCGCCAGAACTTTGGACGGTCGGAGTGTAGGGCTCAGAACCTGATTCTCCATTAAAATTGAGGTTTCTCATTAACTTGAAAAGCCTCTGCTTTTCTTCAACCGACTGCGCTCCATAACCCTTCAGATTTTACACATTAAAATTCAACTGTACTACATGAGCCAAAAGAGCATCTAGATATAAAAGTATCCAAAATAACTTGTGACAGTTATACTAGCCAGTATAACTGACTAAAAAGAATCTAGAAAAAACATTAGAAGAAAATAAACAGTATCAATCAAACTGAACGACTGGTAAATATAGGTAAAGATTCTTGCATTCGATTCAAAATGCATTACTCCATGAAATATATATAGAAATCCCTTTGAGCATCTCCTACTTAAGCCATTGCCAATGCCACAGTAATCAATCTAGCTAGATCTCTCAAAACTTCACCTCCAACCCTACGTCCAATCCATTGCCCAACTATATCTTTGACAGCTTGTGTTAATTTTGGTACAATACTAGGGTAGAGCCACATTTTTTCTTTGTACCTCTGCTGATGAGGACCACAAAATGGCTCTGCTCATTGTTGACATTTATTTCTCTTCTACAATTGGACTATTGGAGCAACATTGGCATTTTGACACTGAAGAAAGCCAAAAAATGGATTTGGCTATGAGAACCAAATGTAATTGATAGTCAACATAATTGATCGGAAATGTCAAACATTGAGTACAGAAGTAACTGTTGCATTCCATCATCAGCAAACAGGCATAGCAATTGATAGGCAATGTTAAAATACCTGCAAGATAACGTTAGGTAGGAGACGATGGTCGATTCCATTGGAAGCCAAGGGTGAGGCCAGATGCTGCAAGCCAGCGGACTGGAGCCATCGAGCCATGACAGCATCACCGGCATCGTTTCCAGGTCCTCCACTGCCGCCAGGGTGATCATACAGAGCAGTTGCCGCAGCATTGCTCTGTTGCATCTGACCACCCATGTGGCGCTGTGATCGGCGTTGAGGAGCCAATTTTCAAGATCTACGGCAACCTAAAAAACAAAGTCGACACGTATTAAAATTCAATCAATTCAACAAACAAAAAGGACATCGGCCGTTACAGATCACGCAAATTTATTTTTTTTCTTTATTGTTATTACAAGCAGTATCTGAATTACATCAAACAGCAACCGGACATAAGCCCAACTCGAAGCCCATTAATAGGACAAATAATTAAACGGAATGACCCCCAAATTGGGCAACTAGAGACACGAAATGGAACAAATCAGTAGATCCGAGTATAACAAATGTACTCACTAGGAATCAAAAAGTCAATTTCGAAATTCGAACCAAACGCATTGAAATCCAACGCTACCGCAATTCAATCCACTTCGATTGCAACAAGTCCAATGCAGATAATTCGATTAACTTCAGCCCTAAAAAAAGACAAAAAACAACAACCAAAGGTTACAGAATCACAGATTGTCTATATCAAGATTCATGTTTATGTTTCATTCAATATATATATATATAGAACGAGAGAATTTCAGATTCAAAAGCAAAAGAAAATAGTTACCGAGCAGATTGTGGTCACGATGATCTCTGTTGAATAGGAACAGGGATTGTGGTTAGATCTGAAGCGAAATCAATTGAGCAAAACCCTAATTTTTGGATTCAATTTGAAGGAGGAAACGGTCCCAGGATGTCTTCTCTCTCTCTCTCTCTCTCTCTCTCTCTGGAATTTGTTGAGAGCGATAATTGCAGTGTACGCCTCTCTCACCTATGCTTTTCTGACAGATAGTATGTATGCGTCCACAGTGGATATATTTGGTCATATAAACATTTAAACGGCTAATTTTGAGTGCGTGCTGATTTTGTCACCGTCTTTTCTGTTAATGTCACTCTTTTACAAGTGTATTTTTGGTGTAAAAATATATTTATAGAGGAGTGGCGTTAACAAAAAAAGAGAGTGACAAAATTATTTCCCTTTTAATTTAGCCAAAGGATTAATATACCCTCGACCTTTATTGCTAATCACTTTTACTGTAACTCACTATTTTCAAACTGTTAATTATGGTAACATTTGTAATTTCAAAAATATTAAGGTACAACAAACGACTATGCACAGCTTCAGATATAAATGTGTTCGGAATAGTTTGATCAAAGGACCAATGCACAAATACTCTTTTTGGGCCCGTTTCGGATTTTAAATAATGATCAGAGCCGCTTATTTTTTTAAAAATATTTTTTTTACAGTCTTCACAGAAAATAAACTAAATTCTGTATCGGTAAAGATGTTCACGAAACGTACAATTTTGTTCTAGAATTCAGGCCTGAATTCTAAATGAAATAATAGTGGACTAAAAGAAAGTAGTAGTAACTATTTTTCTGAGTGTCTTCTGTTGATAAACAATTTTGCCAATAAAAAAATAGAATTTTTTTATTTTGCAGAAAAGTGTTTTTTAATGAGAAAAATAAAATTGCAAGTCCCACAATTTTCTTAATAATTGAACAATAAATAGGAAAATTAAAAATTATAGCGTAGCTAATGGAATTTTTAAATCCTCAGAAGCCACTCAATGCCGATGTGTTGTAAAAATATAAAATAAAAGCCGGCAGTTTTTTTTTTTTTGCCAATATAAAATAAAATATGAGAAATTCAACTGAATAGCCGGCCAAAAAGCAGAGCTGGACATTTGGACATAAAATGGTTTCAGGAAGAACCAAACAGTGCCGGCCTACCTAAGTTGGAAATTAAAAATTAAAAAAAGAGTACCAAGAATATATGTACTATATATTCGATGGCGGAGCAATTGTGGGGTCAAAAGGGCCCCCGGTTCCGCCCACTTTCTTTTTCTGGAGTATAGTTTTGCAAATCTTCGATAGATATGTATAAAAACATTGCAAAATTTCAACCGTAATTAAGAACGATTTTCATTTTTCATTTTGAGCAGACTATTAAATTATGAAGAATGGTACAGTGCGATAACCATACTATGTTGTCGTCTATTGATATCATAGCAATAATACTCGAGATCAAATTTTCAAAATCATTTCATAAAAATTGGAATGACTGGATTTAACCTCGTAAACAATTTTGTCATGGTTTGGCCCCGTACAACTTCGTTTTGTGGCTCCGTCACTATTTATATTGTAGTCTACAGCAAGGTATACATCATTATCAAGCCCTGTTCCGTTAACTAAAATAAAAATTTATTTTTTAAATTAAAAATCATATATTGTGAGAGAATAGTCTGTCTCATAAAACAAAAAATAAGTATTTAAAAAATAAGAATTTTAGTAGAACGAGGCCGGCCTCATAGTGCTGGAAGTAAAACCCATCAGAGTCCTGTATATGCCAGCTAAATATAAACTTAAGCTATTGAAATATTGATGATTAATTAAGTATTAATACCTTGGTGTATGCACGTGAAGTGGTCTGTGAAAATATGATCACACAAACTACAAAAAGCTCTAATCTCGATTACAATATTGATCTTCCTAGCTCCACTTCCCAACATGATTTGGGATTCAATGATTTCCTACGCTCTCTTGTATCTAGGGTTCCATTTTCCAATAATCTTTTATTTTTCTTCTTCTTAATTGTACAATTTTATTTTTTAATTCGAAACCTATTTCCAACTGCGCGTTGCAAACTCAGGTCGCGCGGCGCGGTCGCACCGTAAACATAAAACCTGAGCCCGCCTTTCACAATTGTTTCGCACAAAGCTTTTGCTTGTGAGGAAAATTGCCTAACAGATTTTGCTTTTAGTGTAGCTCGAACTAGAGACTTGTGCTTGCACAGTACTCACTTTCGTACTCTTTCGGCTCGTTGTACTTCTCCCGACCCAGGCAAAAACCTCCTAATGTACAAACAAACAAGCAACTAACCTAAAAAATGTTGTTTCAGCATGCGATTTACAAGAGACTAGTAGTCATGCATAGTGACGGAAAAAAATGTGAGCAATGATTACGACAACTATGCCATACCAAGTTGAGCAACGAGATATTTTTCTAGTTCTCTTTATTTCCAACCAATTTATCTTTTGCTACTCATTACAAATACTGCCATATCATTTTAGATGGGATTTTGATAATCAAAAGTGTAATTTAATAATTTGTTATGATTTGTGACATAAGTAGATAAGAATGTACTCCTTCGGGCTACCAACTCATCATTTGGGCTAAAATTAGTCGAGGTGCACATAAACTGACCCAAACACTTAAGCGGAAAAAAAGAAAGAAATGTAAGAATCACCTCCGAGTTTTGTGTATTTAGTACTCCACCCAATGCTTATATGGGAATTGTCATGCTAGCCTAGATGGTAAAGTTCACCTCCTCCCTCAGTGGAGGCAGGGGTTCGAGCCCCGTGAGGGGCATGGGTGGGGTTCAAGGCTATGGACAACCTCTGAACCCTCTGTGAACTAATTTACTAACTTACTAATTCCTCCAATTCCGCTGATGCATAAAATGTGACAACAAAAAAAAAGAGCTTATATGGAGGTTAGAGGGGTATTGTGGGGAACATGAAGGAAAAAGAAGAATGATGTTGGTGGATCTCAATTATGTGGTCCATTGTAAATATCTATATTTCTTTTTTTGCTTCGATTTTTATTTTCCAGATGTGGCCTAACTTCTCATGCCTTGAACTGCACTTTTCCTTTCCAACAAGTCGTTATTGCTTTTACTTGAAGCATGCAATGTGAGATTGAGACCATGCCGACAATTAGGAGCGGATATTTTGAATTAAAGCTCCATCCCATTAGCTCATAATCAACATGGCTCCATTAATTATGTCACCAATTCAATTAATTACATCGGTGTTGCTAACTTCTGCTCACCAAGTTGAGGATAATCCGCTAATAAGTCCAAACAAGTTCGGATATCAATACATATGTCACGGACATTAATACATACACTTTCACAAATATCAATACACTTTTCTCAAATTTTAATGCGCCTTTTACCTATTATCATCCGCCCTTAAGATGGAGATTACCATTTTCCTAATTACAAATAGTCTAACTCACACACTCCCATTTTTACAACCAATTTGTCAAGGTGGCATATAGGCTCCACCATTTGACGATGGTTACAACCAAACTTACAACCGACTTTAGAGAGAGGAAAACACACACAAGAAGTCAAATTGAGGGAAGAACCAGAATTCTTTACAACCCAATTTTCCCTCATCAAAAACATGTATTCCTAGTAACCCAATAGGCCTCGTGGCCAGGGATGCTTCGAGATCGAGAACCGGGTGAAAAATGTAGCACCATTGTTCAGTTTCAGCCGATGGCAATCCTGACTGGGCACGACGAAGTGAGCCCCTGCCCTCCGCGGATGCCGACAAGATGGACTCTAGCGAAAGTGTCAGCGCAGGCGCAAGTAAGGTTCCAGCCTCATAACTGGGGTAGTGACGAGAAGCCAGTGGCTTAAAACTAGTAGGCATGAGTTTCATTCCCTTGTGTTGCTCAAGAGACACAAAATCACGTTTAACTGGTCACCTAACACCACGAAAATAAAGGCACCCCAACCATTCCGCCAAGTTCTTTCTATTGTTTTTCTCATCAATTTCCTTTCCCTTATAAATCTCTCACATCCATCATTGACACGCATCCTATATATATAGCTTTCACCACATGATGAGACTTCAAAATACACAGGCATTTAGACACAGATGTGTCTTAAGTCGTCCGATGCATGTATAAATGATAACTCTCAGCTCTATCTTTTCGGTTTTGATGAAAAGGATAAAGGATTTACTGCCTAGTAGAATATTTAATCCCCAGATAAAAACACAACATAAATGAAAGCATAACAAGCTCAATGGACCTCTGAAAAAAAGAAAACCCACAGATTATTGTAGAAGACCATCGGAGACAAACTAGAGTATTTCTCAGCCAAACCAAAACCGGAATACAAATTTACAAACCTATGTGTGTAAAAAAAACCCAGTGGTAGCGACATAATTAAAAGGGACAAACTCTAAGTTGCATGGTACAAAAACCAAAAGAGAAACTGGCAACAATAATGAAAAAACTTAAAACATGTGCCTCCCAATATGAAGCCGGGCAATTACCGTTTCATCTTCTCAGCACTTGACTTCCTTCAACCCATGGCCGAAGTACAGAAATGTAGGACCATCCTTGTAGTAAGCAAACACGAGTGGAGTCATCATGCATGCTCTCCCCAACAAAACTGCAGAAGGCAAGTGCATTAGTTCACCCAACCAAAGATTCAAGGGACTATAAGCAGCAATATTCAAGTTTTACCATCTTTACGACCCTGTTCTTTCGATCAAAGATTTTTGCAGGGATTGCATGAGAGAGAAGAAAAGACGGCGGAAACATATCCCTACCCTTTCTCTTTCATCCACAAATCGCTCTACAAATCCTAAGTCCAATCTCCAAAATCAACCTAAGGCTGTGTAGCCTGTGTTTGTGAGCATCGGATCCTTGGAACATTCCTCCTCTGTTTTCTTTTACCTTCCCAAAATATTTGATCAAAACAAACTCTAAGGGCAGCCTGGAATTTTCCAGGGCCATTATTATTCTAAACATGCAATGTTTTTCTACCATCCAATAGGAAATAAAGCCACCCCTCCATAAGAACCAAAGTTCTTCTGGTCAGGGTATTGTGACAAAGGAAGTATGAAAGGAACTTACAATTGGAGGTCACTGAGCTTCGAGAGCAAGAACTTAGTTGCCCCCTCGAGGTTCTTCTTGAACTCCTCTTGCTTCTCCCCTTCCAGCTTGGGTGTCAGCTATTTGATGTACTTCTTGATGTACGCAACAACCTGCTTCTTATCAAAAGCAGGTTGCTCCTGCAAGTGTCAAAGTGTTCACTCATCAAATTCTGGTTTGACATAATTTTAGAGTTATGCAATGAAAAATCTGTAAACTGACCTGAAGCCTGAAAGTGTCAACAATGCCGACCACTTTGACAGATTGATCATCAACTCCCTCGTCTTCTTCACCACCACCTTCCGCAGAAGGGTTTGCACCAATGTCTACATCAAGTGCGCCTTTAACAACCCACTGCAACGGCCAAAAGAACACAATGCAATTGGAGATTAATACACTTATATCCCCCTAATGTACAAATACTGTGAATAAACTGTTTTAACACTGAGTAATGCAATATCATGGTGTTATTGGACCTAAAATAGCAGGAAGGGGAAAAAAAGAACTGACCTACCCTTCAACTTCCCACAACACACCATTCTGGATTTCCGTGCACGGAAACGAGTCCGAGAGAAGCTCATCTCCTAGAGTTCATGAACACAATTAAATGAATAGAAGTAGAGCACCCTAATTCTTATTGAGACGAGGAGAAACCTACCCAAAGATACAGATGGTGATCAAGCAGAGAAATGCATTTAAATGGGTCTGCTCCTCCCAAGTAACTGGGGGTACATTTGACAATTTCTAAGGATGTTAAACAAAATTATGGGCTTGGTGAGAGTTTGTTGATATGGAAAATTAGGTGTACATAAAACTAACTTAATTGAAAGAGAGGAGCCAGTCCATTCCAGCGGTAAATCATAACAAAACTTAATAAGTAACATCAATACTTCTCAAATAAGTTACACAAACATAGATAAAGAAAATAAGAGGCAAAACAGGTATCAGCCAATTTCATTCCAGTTAAACTTTCTCAGCCAAAAACATAAAATGATGGTAAATAAATACATGGAAAGTAAACAATAAACTCAACCCACGTCTTGAGTTAAGACCAGAAAGAATTCACACGTGTATGTAGCAGCGCCAATTTGTTTAATGGAATCTACATCTTTCCATCACCCCTTCACCCTTTTCACTGTCTCATTTCAATCAATAAGTTGACAATTTTGCCATTTCTGATGTGAAGCACGGATACTCTATTTTGGCCTCCATATCACGTATCGTATCCGTATCGGATACCGATACTCTCGGATACGTATCTGATACAGTTTTTTAAAGTATCCTGCTTTTAGAATTATTTTTTGGTATCCCGATACGTTTCGGATACGCGCAGATACTCTCGGATACGTATCCGATACGGGTTTTTTTTTTAAAGTATCCTGCTTTTAGAATTATTTTTTGGTATTCCGATACATTTTGGATACGCTCAGATACATGTTGGATATGCTCGGATACGTTTTGGATACGCGCGAGGGTAAATATGGTATTACTTAAAATATATGGGTTAAAATTACAATTCGGACTATATTTTTCTTTTTCCTCCGCCAATTAACACCAAGAACACATCGACGATATCCTCTCTCTTGTCTTTCATCTCTCGACAATCTTGTAAGTCTCTCTCTCTCGTTATGTGTATGTATTTATATATATATATATATATATATATATATATATATATATATATATATATATATATATATAAAACACTATATAGATACAGTTATAGTTATGTAAATATATATCTCTCAGCATATGAAATGGTGACCAATCGTTAATGGAATTTTAGGAATTAAAAATTATCAGGGCGGTTCCGGGGACATCTATAAAAACATCTAAAAAAACATCTCATAGTTTCCGATCAAATTTTGATGATCCGAGCCCCTCAATGTGATCAGAACGTGATTTAAGGTGACAAACGAGAAATCAGCAAAAAAAATTACCAAGAAGGGTTTGATCTGAGTAGTTTTCATTAAACGGTTCAATTAAAAACTACTCAAAACAAGCACTTCCCGGTCATATTTTTTGCTAATTTCTCGCAGCCACCCTTAAAATCACATTCTGCACACATTGCACGGTTCGGATCATAAAAATTTGATCGGGAACTATGAGGTTGAGACTTAGGGTGTTTTTTTAGATGTCTCTGGAACCATCCCGAAAAATATTTTATATATATATATATATATATATATATATATATATATATATATAAATAAATTTTTTATTTACTTTTATATTTAACGTATCTCCCAACGTATCGTATCATTCTTTTTGGAAAAATCTCGTATCCGTATCCCGTATCCGTATCTGTGCTTCTTAATACTGATGTTAACCACCATAAAATGGAGATATAGCAAAAAATTTAGATGATTACAGAATCACTATAGTCCCCTTGGCCCTCACAGAAGCAAGGATCTATATTTTGCTCTAAGACAAGTGTTTTTGGAGAAAACTAAAGAACATTGAAAGGCCTATGACAAAGGAAAAGGGCGAAGAGTGTCATCCGTTCGTAATGAAACAAACTTTTAGAGGAAGGCTTAGTTTAGGTAAGCTGACCATAGTAACTGAATTCACTGAGCTCAATATCAGCCACTTCAAATCCACACGGAAGCCATTTCATACACCATGTCCGCTTGACTTTACCAGGTATCAATTAGAACCATACGATTATAAGGGTCGATTCGATACACAAAACTATCAATTTGTATCTATGGTGCCAATACACCTAAAAGTCGATCCAATATATCAACATGTTTCACTTGCCAAAGGTACAATTTGAAGTCATCAAGTGGGATGTTAAAAAAAGTGTGCCGATTTGATTTTGAAAGCTTTTAGATGAGTATTAGGAGCATGACCTACAAAATTAAGTTCATCGAATCTGCATCTTCTGTAAAACCAGCAAGCGTCTTTCCAGTTAGACCACATAATCCTAAGACAAGCTTGTATTTTTTTCATGCTTAAAAATCAATTATACAGTATATCTTTTTGGTCTAGAAGCATAAATATTAAAACCTTGAAAAAGAAATTTACTCTCTGCACAATTCTCAATAACTTATCTGTTTGGACTATCTTTTACAAGAGATAAATTGCGCAGCCTATTAAAACCTTCACTGACTGTGAAATAGCGAAATTTTAACATAATAATCGAATAAAGGAACAATTCACGCAGATTAAACCCTAAGCTGAACAAATTAGAACATAACGCATAATTGATGTACAGATAAACGGATAAATACATACATACCTAATTACAAATATATATACACACGATGAGAGAGAGAGAGAGAGAGAGAGAGAGAGAGAGAGAGAGAGAGAGATGATACCGGTGAGCAGGTCCTGGTAGATCAACATGATTGGATCGTCACACGGTACCAAGGAAAGAGGGTTTGGGAGGAGCAGAGACAGCAGAGTATATTGGCGGTGGGGGAAGACGAGCAACCGAACCGAAGGAGATTTTTGGGTTACGAAAACAGTATCGTCTTTCCCATTATTGACAACCAAGTCCCAATCCTATGCGTTGGTGTTGCGATGGGCTTCTAAGTTTGAGGCCAAATTCGGAAACCAATAGTAAAAGCCGAGTTTTGTCTATTTACTAAATGAGACCAGCCAAAAACTTGATATCGAGCCAAAAACTTGATATCGTGCTCGGCTCGAACTTTAACGAATTGAGTTTATTTATTTATTAAACGAGTCTTTTTAAATCGAGTCGAATATCTCTTAATGAGCCGAACTTTGTTGAATGAGTCAAAAACTCAAGTTCGAGTTCAGCTCATTTACTAAACGAGTCGAGTGGAGTCAAATCTTTAACGAGCTGAGCTGAGCTCACAAGCTGTTCGAGCTTAAATTTTTGGGTCATTTAGTAAACGAGCCGAGCTTGACAAAGCTCAGCTTATTTACCCTATGTGCTCCTATGGACGTTACCTGAGCAATCGGTACAAGAGAGGAACTCAACCCGAGTTTTTTGTACTCCATTTTTTGACAACAATAGGAAAACAAAAACATTAATAGGCTTAGAGCCCGTTTCAGAAACCTTCTTATTTTATAAGGACTTATTTTGGTGCTTTATTCTACAAAATCCAAATAAGCAGCTTATTTTCACATTTTCAAACTTAAAAATAATATAAATGAAAAATAATTTTTCAATTTTTTTTGCACTGTATTA
Source organism: Rhododendron vialii (assembly GCF_030253575.1). Classification (NCBI taxonomy): domain Eukaryota; kingdom Viridiplantae; phylum Streptophyta; class Magnoliopsida; order Ericales; family Ericaceae; genus Rhododendron; species Rhododendron vialii. The sequence continues at coordinate 41,731,359 of NC_080560.1, forward strand.
AAGATCTCAATGAGATCTATCAAACAAGATCTATAGTGATAGGAAAATTATTTGCATAAGCATATGATTTTTGAGCTTGAAATTACTTTTTTTAAAAATAAGTACTTATTCACCCTTTTGTGGAACACACCTTATTATTAGACAAAAAATAAGTTCTTATTTTGATTCTGGAACGGACTCTAGACTACTTCACCTAAGGCCCGTTACATGGAATCAACACCCACAGAAAACAGCTAGAAACAATTAGGAGGGAATCTGATCACTGGACGCATCCATGAGGCTGTCTAGATTTTCACATTTCAAGAATCAAACTCATAGTTCCAAAGTAAGAGCAAACCCCTCAGCCTACGGAGACAACTCTTAGGTGAGGGAAATTTTTTTAGTGCCGAGTAAGTACCACGTGGTTTTCGTTTTCGCATTTGAGCCATCCATTTCGTTTTTGAACGACTCAGATTTGGAAAGAGAAAAAGAAAGAGGGCGTCAGCGTGAGAGGAGGGAGAGTGTCAGGGTGAGAGGAGAGAGAGGGTTTTAATCCGAGCTGTCCAAAAGTGTATCGGATAGCTTGGATGTGCCGAATGGGTACTACGTGAGATATACCCGCTTGGCAGTGAAAAATCTCTCCTTGGCGAGAGATTATTTAGTGCTCTTGTGTACCACGTGGTGGTATCTCAAGTCTCTCTCTACCACACAATGTTTTGGGGTCTTTATATTTAGCTTTGAACCCCATAAAAATACGTGATTAAGGAGAGGTCGAAGTCACCACGCAACGATGTCCCATGAGCATTGAATAAATTTTCAGAAGTAGGACACACGATTCCACCGAGTGGTTGTGGCCTGTGGGAATGTTACGGACTTTCCTTTTTGGTGGCGCGCTCTCATTGATTTCTTCCCGTAATAGTGCTACATATTTCCCCAAAGCCGATTTGTCCTATTCGAGACCGACTCTCTCTCTCTCTCCTATGGCTTCGATTCCAGAATCAGGTAATCCCCAACTCTCCTCTTTACGCATATTCGGAGCCCTAATTTCCGTGCGATTGTTAGTTTTTTCCCATTACGATCCTTTCGCTATAACCGTTGTAAACTTCGTATTCGTCATTGCTTTTCCTGATTTGGGTCAATTTTCTTAAGTCTCATTTGGAACCCTAGGGGTTTGTTTGGTTTGGATTTTGAGGAAGTTTTTTAGGTAATGAGTGGAGATAGAGAATGAGAGTTATAATTAGAGAGAAAATTTATTTGGGATTGTGCGCATAGGGAGGGGTTGTTCTAGAGACCCAAGTCTTATTTATCTCCCCCGAAATTTCTGTGGGAAAAAATGATGTTTTCATTGGCTGGGATGCAAGTTAGTACTCTCCCAGAGTTGGAATTGAGAATTAGGGCTTGATTTGGGTATTACCAGGTTGTATTTTAAGAGATACTAGGGAAGAGTAAAATCTTGAATTGGGATTAATTTGCAATGAAATCCGAAATGTGGAAGTAGAAAAGAGGGTAGAAGAAATTCGGGGGCGGGGGGGGGGGGCAATTTTTTTGTTCCTTGACAGTTTCTCTAGGTAGTTAAAAGGTAATTTGGGGAAGAAAAAATGCGGGCCAGCCTCAAAACTGACCTTTTCATCAAGAAGGGTTTTCCCTCTGTAATAGATAGTAGATATGCATAGATAAAGCCCTTATTTCTGTGCAATTATTCAATAATGTTTCCCTTACAATATTTTTACTGACGCGCTAACCTGAACAACTCGATCAGCATAATTCATTCTCATTGTTTGTTCCTGATTTAGGTGAATCAAAGTCTCATTTGGAACCCTAGATGTTTACTACTTGAAAGCCTGATGTTTTCACTGGCTGAGATTGAAGTTAGCAGTCTTTGATCTTTGGATCGAGTTTTTAGAGCTTAATTTGGGGAAATCTGCTCTCTATTGAAGTGGGTTCTCATTATGGATAGTAACAAAGACGAAGCTTTAAAATGTGTGGGCATCGCCAAAGAGGCGATCGCATCGGGCCAGAAGCGACGTGCTCTAAGATTCATCGAAAAGGCTACACGGCTTAACCCTAACGTGTCTGTTGATGATCTTTTGGCAGCTTGTGAAAATTTAGAGTCGGCATCTAGTGATCCTAATACTGAAAATCATGTCGAGAGTACAAAGAATAAGCCAGCTTCGTCTACCTTTGATGAGGTTTCAAATGGGGAGCGTAGTTATACAGAAGAGCATGTGGAGTTGATTAGGAAAGTCAAGAGAAGTAAGGATTACTACGATATTCTTGGTCTAGAGAAAAGTTGTTCGGTGGAGGAGATAAGGAAGGCATATAGGAAATTGTCTTTGAAAGTTCATCCGGACAAGAACAAGGCCCCAGGTTCTGAGGAGGCATTTAAGAAAGTTAGCATGGCATTCAAGTGCTTGAGCTCCGATGATTCGAGGAGGCAGTATGATCAAACAGGCTTTGTTGAGGAATTTGAGCACAACCAGCAGTATAATGTGAGGCGGCGTCGGAGGAGAACTGGGTCTGATTGGTTTGAAGACGATTTTGACCCTGATGAGATATTTAGATCATTCTTTGGCCAGACAGAGATGTTTCGGGCATCCCATGTTTACAGGACTAGAGGGACTGGCAATCAACAAAGGGATGACGTTGGTGGAACAGGGCCTAATTTTATGGTTCTACTTCAGATATTACCGTTCCTGCTAATATTCTTGCTTGCTTATCTGCCCTTCTCAGAGCCTGAGTATTCTCTGCAGAAGAACAATTCCCATCAGTTTTCGAAGGTTACTGAGAATCATGGAGTGGAGTTTTACGTTAAATCCGCGGATTTTGATGAGAATTATCCACCTGGAAGTCCTGGTCGAGCTAACATCGAGAATAGCGTGATAAGAGATTACAAAAATTTGCTTGGTCGGTACTGTCACATAGAGCTTCAGAGGCGTCAATGGAGCAGGAACATGCCAACTCCTCATTGCGACAAGCTACAAAGCTTCGGACAAGCATGAAGGTCAGCTGATATTGCATAGAGAATATATTGTATGACATTTATTTTCATGATCGATGCTGAATTGTTAAGCCAGCAGCCATGGACATGATATTCGTGTTTTTAGATGAGTGCTTTTCTTTTACTGTCATGTTTAGTTGGATTGTGCCCGGTATGATTTTAACGCTCTAAGTTTTGTTGTTCATGCCCTTCTCAACCATCACATAATCTTATATCTGATGCATGGTACTAGATCACTAAGCATTGTGAAAGTTTAGGATTAGAAGTGGAGAGAAATGGCATATAGTAAGTTACTTCTGGTTTGGTACATACATAAAAGAGTTCCCCCTTTTGGCTCTTTTGAGAAAAAAGAACAAACACAGAATGATTATTCTAGTTTTTTTGGTCTCCATGTGCCCTTGGCATGAGTGGGGCTTACTATCTGCAAAATTACTGATAACGAGGCTGAGGTTTTTTTGCATTTTCATTTAAATGTTAAACCTCTTTTCCCTCTGTGTGCTGCAGCTTGTTGTGGATGGAAACAATCAAAACTCTTGTTTGTTGTTTGTTAAGGTGCCATGCCTGTTCTGATTTATCCGATTAACTAATTTCTTTTTTCTAACTTATTCTACAATTTCAATGTAATCGCCTTATCTCTACTAATTTCTTTCTTTGGAAAAGCATGTGGCCAGCGAATTCCTCGATCAATGATGTTCCCTTGTTGGTTCCCACCTTTAACATTGAGAGAACAGAAATGTTAGATTATCTAAACCTCCAATCCTCAGATCTCACACCATATGCTTTGCTCTTTACTTAGAGAACAACCTGACAAAATTCTCTTCAACTTTATTGAGCATTTGATCCATAATTCAACAGATATCTTAGAGATTTTGTGGTGTGGATATTACTATTGGTTTCTTTAGACCCACGTCGCTTATCATTTGCCATAAAAAAAGGGAAGGTAAACAAGACCTAGTTAATTGTGAGACAGGTTTTAAGTGAATCAAAATGAAAGATCAAATCCCTCGTAGAAATCATACTCAACTAGGCATTTGTGATGTTCTTCTACTGAGTGCCACATCAGTTATTTATTAAGAGAGTCCAGCTGTGAGCCTTTATAATGTTGCAAGGTCTCTTCTTTGAGTTTTCGTTTGTGTGTTGCTTGTCTAACACAAGCGAAGCAACACCATCTAGAGAAGGTTTTTATTACTCTAGAGAACCGAACAGGTTGGATGACATGCGACTAGGTCTTACTGGTTGATTGTTAAACCATGATTTTCACATGTTCTAATATATATGCCAGTTTTCAAGTTAGAGTGTTTTTGTGGATCAATCCAGATCGCAGTCATGACCGTTTGATGGTCTAAGTGTTGGACCTGCCGGTCCAGCCCAATGTTTAAACATTGCGTTGAGCACCAGTGTTTAATAGCAGTGCAGTAACCATCTGGCAGCCCTAGTTATGGACAATTTGTTAAAATATTACCCACAGGGTGCTTTTACTATATTGCCAGTTTTGTGTTGCTGTTCTTTGCCAATGACTGTTGTGGCAATTCAGTCCAGTGCATCCAGAAATTATCGAAGTATGCAGCAAAAAGGAGTCTGTCATTCTGTATCTTCTGATAGTTTGAGTCAAAGTGGTAAGGCCACATAAACAATAGTTTCAATTGCAAATTGAAAGCAAGACGTAAACCTAGACTACTATTGCCGTAAACCCTTCCTACCTTAGCATTTTCTTGAATTTTACGCGTAATTGCAATGTGTTGATGATGAAAAAAAAATTGCAATGTGTCGGCCATATTTACTCTGATAATACAAGGTTGAATTTATATCATGCTTGACTTTAGAGATTGTTGATTATCTCACTATACGAAAATGTCTCTCTCCTTATTTGGCCCCTCTCGAATCCAAATCCCAGTTTCAGCTGTTCGCCCCTGGCATAGTCTTTGTTAATTTCACTTTCAGATACATCTTCTGTTTTACTTCTGCTGGTACGTGTATCCATTGATGTATGTTGGGTATGCTCCTGCAATTTTCTAGTTCTGATGAGAATTGTTTTTGGTTTTTCAGATTGAGCAGTGTTTGTGGCCAGAGTTTCGAAGCCCGAACTTAAAGCAGCCACCATAGTTGCAAGCTACTACTATTATGGTTCCGTGACCCAGGATGTGACCCTGGGCTTCCGCCTGCGGATTCTGGAGCAACCATCTGCCAAGGTGATCCGGGATGGTGTTATATAGTATATCTATACAGATGGTTTTTCTCTTCTACTCCTGAATCACATTACGGCTTTTTGTTTATGACAATAAATGTATCTCGCGAATTTGTCTGGCATAGTATTGATGCCTAGATCAGAATATTGTTGTGGATCGTAGTTACCGCGAAGTTTTAAGTGCAGAAACCATGTTTCTCTCCCTCATATATGAATTTATTTCCCAAGGATACATGTGATTCCTTGTTCACATTGCCTGATGGTGTAATCTGATACATGCCCATTTGTTTTTCTTTTGTCTGTTGCTTAAAAACTTAACAGCAGAAAAGAAGAGCAATTTTCAGACAAAAATACGTTGGGGAGCTGGATGGATCCAGTTCTCAAAATGGGAAATTATATAAGTTCCATGTGGATCGATGGTTAATCATTTAAGTCTCCATTCTTCTATAAAGGTTAAGAGCATCTTCAATGGGAAGAATTATTCAATGACATCTAATTTGTTTCCTAATTAATTTGTTAGGGGTTAACAAATTGGGATTCGTTTTACCTACTTCCAATGTAGTAAGTATTAGTCAATGTATATGGTTCACATTTGGCTCTTTGTTAATTTTAGAGAGCTCTCTTGTACTCCCAAGTGACACCACCCAAGTTAACAAAAAGAACAAATGTTAGCTAGTCCATTGAGGAACTCATGCTCCTAAATTAATAAAGCCTTAACACACAAAAATAAATCCCAGTTGTATTTATGTACTCCCTCTGTTCCTAAATAAGTGTCCGGCGCGCAAATTTAGGCCTTTAAAAAAATGCATTTGTTTCGTTAAAAAAATCAAATTTTTTTCACAAATGAATAGATAGCAACTCTATTAGATTGTGAAAAAAATTTAGATTTTTTAATGAAAAATATCCATCTTTTGTAAGGCCTAGGTTTGCACGCCGAACACTTATTTAGGGACGGAGGCAGTATTATCTTTCAAAATACACCTTAAGCGCCAATTTTAAAGTGACTTATTTCAGACAAAAAATACCTTATTCGTATAGGTGGTTAAGCTCCCCTCCATACCCTCATTTCGATACCCCACCAAACTCAATTATTTTGGCTACATCTCGGACTCAAGAAAATATCCAAATTGTTCATCTCATAGCTCTTGCATTCTCAAACATGTGTGCAAGAATCCTCTTGATTGGATATTGACATCAATATGAACAAATCATTAAAGTTGACGACTCAAGCTCAAAACCGTACGTATTCTTTGTTCTAATCAAGTTGATTTTTAATACACATGTTCATGAATGCGAGCTACGAGATGACTGATTTGGATCTTTTCTATGGCCCCCAGATGAAACCAAAATAATCGAGTTTGGTACGTGGGGTATGGAAGATAAGGGTATGGAGGGGACTCATTCTGTTAGGAGGAGAGTAAATTTTTTTTTTTTTTTTTCACGGAAGAATGAATGATTTTATTAAGACAAAGAGCGATCCGAGGACCGAAAATCATCACGGGCAAGATTAGCGAGATGTTGGGAGACAGGACCCCCCCAACACTCCAATCTAGCACCTAATAGGGAACGCTTAGCCAATGAATGAGCTACCCTATTACAATAACGTTTAACATGAATAAAGGAACAAGATGAAAATAAAGGGAAAAGCTCTACACAATCAGCAAGGATAGAGCTACAATCAGATAGAGACTTTCCATCTTGAACCAAAGCCTGAACTACCTGTAACGAGTCACCTTCAACAATAATTTTAGAAAATCCTGTAATAGCCGCAATGACAAGGGCTTCGCGAAATCCCAAAGCCTCAGTAGAACGTGGCGATAAGAAACCCGTAAAAGGAATCGAGATAGATCCTAAAATTTCACCAAAATGGTTTCTAGCTACAATACCCACACCAGAAATGCCATTCTTTTTGTTAACTGCACCGTCAACATTAAGTTTAATAACATTAGGTGGAGGGGGAAGCCAGGACGAGGGGTGGGGTGGAGTGGAGAGTCTAGGGAGGGAATGGACCGTTTCTGTAGCTGCCTTGAACTCCTCGCATAGGGTGATCGCTTTTTCAACAGTAGTAGAGCAAGTCCAGTACTTTTTATCAAAGTATGCAGTGTTCCTCCCCTTCCATAACATCCAGCACAAAGTGGCTAAAATAGCATGGAGATCTTCCACTCCACTAGAATTACGAACCGATTGGACCATACCAATCCACCATTCAGTAAATGAGAGAGAATCCCAGGAGGGTGAGACTGCATTAGCAAAGGGGGAATTTTTCCACACCTCTTTGGATGATTTACACTGAAAAATGAGATGCTCAATAGTTTCAAATGCAGAATTACACCTCGGACAGTAAGGAGAAACATCAATCTTTTTCTTGAAAAGATTAAATAACACCGCAAGAGCGTTGTGAGAGCATCGCCATAGAAACATTTTAATCTTATTGGGAATTCGTAAGGACCAGATTAGTCTCCAAGTACCATCCTGTAAAGACCCCGAACTGGATTCACCTCTCTCTCTAGAATTGTGCAAAATATTGCTAGATCTCGCTAAACGATATGCCGATTTGACTGAAAATAAACCATTATCTGTATAATGCCATACCCCTTTATCTGGAGCACCTTGAGAGCTAATTGGAATGGAAAGTATAGCTTCCACATCAATATTAGAAAATAAAGCCTTGATTAAAGGGATATTCCAAGAGTGAGTTACCTCATCAACAAGATCAGAGACCCGAGTGACACCATGATACAGAGAATCCACTGGTGGGGCAGGACTAAGCACATGGAAGTTAAGTGAACGGGGAAGCCAAGGATCACGCCAAATACTAATAGCTTTACCATCACCAATGCACCATCTCCACCCTTTTCGCAACACTGTTCGACCCGCACAAATACTCCTCCAAGCCCAGGAGGCTGACTTTGGGCAGGAGGCCTCCCAAAAAGAGGAAAAATGAAAGTATTTCCCTTTGAACAAACGTTGGAACAGAGAATCGGGGCTATTAATCAAACGCCATCCTTGCTTAGCAAGAAAAGCTAAATTGAAATCATGAAAATCTCGGAAGCCAAGCCCTCCCTGCAATTTACTATCACAATGTGTAGGCGTTCTCATTGATGTCTTTACGAAAAACAATATGCCCATATGGTCTTTGATACATAAATCACAATTTTGTAGTCAACAAAGAGTTCAATTCAAACTCCTCACATGCTTTAAAGGAAACCAATCTGTAGGTACGTAGCCTTTCGATCCTGAGGTGTCTTTGGCAAGCTGTTGAAATTATGCTCCTAGTTTTGCTTTTACAATATCATACTAGTACGCACTACATGCAAGAAGAAAACGGAGATCTCTCATCTGTTATTTTGGCAGAAGCTAAAAAAAAACCGTCGGTATAGATGGTGTCTGGTAATGGTTTGAAGGTCGTTATTAAAACCGAGTCTACAACGACAATTTTTAATTAATCGCTACCGGATTAACATTTTCTTGGAACAACCCACCTCAAAAGGATCATCTCATATATGTAATAATTCATCACGTGATGTAAAATAAAACTTATAGTACATTCCTAATTATTTCACACTTCGAGCGATTATTTTGTAGATTTCAGAGTGTAAACTGGTCAATATGAAAACTTAATTTGATCAAACACTGGGAAAGATTTGGTCAAATCATGTTTTTGTTTTCTTAAGAGCAATAGTTTGACCGCTCATGACTCATTAAGACAAACACGATTAGTTCAACTACTTTTCAATGGTCAATCAACTCGATTTATTTCCATGAATGAATCGAGCATGCAATAAAACATACAAAATAACTGACTAAATATTAAGACGAAACTGCTACTTATGAATGTCATCTCATTAGGGCAAACTCAGTGTACGAGATTTCCGTCATTGCGGGATCCGGAAAAGGGATGATGAATAAAATCTCATTGTGTGAGAATATCTTTATTCCACGACAGCAACATGGTAGGTTCCATGGTTTTGTTATAAGGGGAAATTACAGTAAGCCCCCTTCAACTATACCTCGGTAACGAGTTGCCCCCTTCATCGTTTGACTCGGACACTTAACCCCCTTCATCTTTTATCGCGTGACACTTAACCCCCGATATTTTATCTCGTGACACTTAACCCCCTTCATCTTTTATCGCGTGACACTTAACCCCGATATTTTATCTCGTGACACTTAACCCCCTTCATCTTTTATCATGTGAGCAGTACATGACCATATTAATGACAGATCGTGCCCTTATAAATACATAAGTGTTCCAAATTTCAATCCGTTTGAACCCGGGAAAAGATTTTTGTTTTCTGATCATGTTATCCTAAATGGTCATAATTAAATTTTGACTCTAGGACTTTGGTTGACTAGTCCTAAGAAATTCGTAGAATCAAATATCTCTTAAGGCTAATCAACGAAAGCCATAAAGTCAAATACCTCTTTATACCATTTATATATTTAAAAATATGGTTAAAAAATTAAGTGTTCCAAATTTCAATCCGTTTGAAATGGTGGAAAGATTTTAGTTTTTTGATCATTTTATCCTAAATGGTTATAGTTAAATTTTGACTTTATGGCTTTAGTTGATTAGTCCTAAGAGATATTTGATTCTACGAATTTCTTAGGACTAGTCAACCAAAGTCCTAGAGTCAAAATTTAATTATGACCATTTAGGATAACATGATCAGAAAACAAAAATCTTTTCCCGGGTTCAAACGGATTGAAATTTGGAACACTTATGTATTTATAAGGGCACGATCTGTCATTAATATGGTCATGTACTGCTCACATGATAAAAGATGAAGGGGGTTAAGTGTCACGAGATAAAATATCGGGGGTTAAGTGTCACGCGATAAAAGATGAAGGGGGTTAAGTGTCACGAGATAAAATATCGGGGGTTAAGTGTCACGCGATAAAAGATGAAGGGGGTTAAGTGTCCGAGTCAAACGATGAAGGGGGCAACTCGTTACCGAGGTATAGTTGAAGGGGGCTTACTGTAATTTCCCCTTGTTATAATTGGAGGCTGTGGAACATGTGGTAAGTGATTTATAGGAGTAACGTGTAGTATCTGACAAGTTTTTTAAAACGAGAGAGAGAGAGAGAGAGAGAGAGGGGGGGAAGACAGATAATTGGCCACATGTCAGCTCATCAACTGTAGACGCATCAAACCCACTTTCTTTTCCTGTCCCGACTGTGCTTACAAACAAATTCCAGAATCAGTAGCCAAGAGAAAACCTGGAATTTCAAATGGTTTTTAAAAAGTAGGGTTCTTGGGCGAGTTTACGTACACTTCGATTAGTCTCTAGGAAATCAACTTCATTGTTTACAAACGGGGAGCTCATTTAAAGTCGATCGATTTACAAACGGGGAGCTCATTTAAAGTCGATCGATTGGGATGAAGTCTCGTGTATAAACCGATTTCACGAAGTTTTTATAACACCTGAAACGGTTTAAACTCGGACCTGAAAATTAAGAAATCCTTTTAGACCACCCATCCATTCGCTTGGACTAATTTTCATACTCTGTTTTAGACGTACGAAGAAAGAAAATAGTAGTTGGCTTGGACGGGGGAGAGAGAGAGAGAGCCCCCCTCCACCTACGGTGGTTTTTTTGGGAAGATGCCCACCAGGTTCTGAAGCTGCCATTTGAGTCACTACAAGAAATTGCACAATTGACTACTAATGTCCTGTTTTTTTTTTTTTTTTTTGTCGAGAATGTAGACTTTTAGCTTGTTACGGGTGCATTTGGATTCCGTCTTTAGGTCCCTAGTCGTTAATATTATGGGCTCGTCAAAAAAAACATCCACGCAAAACTTTAAGCTGATCGGACGTTGAAATCACAATATTCTACTTAACACATTTGTTTTTGCAAAAAAGAGTAATTAGTTCGTCTCTGTTTTTTCAATTCCTTACAAAGTTTTTCTATCGAGAAGTTAGGATATTCGATTAAGTTGGAAATTTTGCGTGGATGCGCAATTAATCGAGTCTTAAATATAAACGGATCAGATCATCGAGGATTAATCCAACAATTAGCAAATTGCACGATAATGAACCAATAATGAAGAATAATGAAGGAGAGAGAGAGAGGAAAGGTAGTTCTCGAATTAAACACAAGATTCAACGTCCATCAAGCTAAATAGACCAAAACACCCACGAGAAATCCACCCAAAAGGGCCAAACCCACTGCTCTCATTAAGACTTGAGAGTCACTTATATATGTAGTATATTTTTAATTCTATCATATTTCATTCAAAGTTTATCGATATCCAATGGAATACATCATTTTGCCAAAAAACAAAAAAAACACATAGGATTCATCAAAAAAAACAATTTTGATCATCAAAGTAAAACCCGACTTAAAAATAGACTACAAACAAAGTAAATTATGTTCACTATATCGAATATAGACCAAAATACCCTCCAGAAGTGATCGGAAAATTTCTGTAAACTACAACCACCCATCGTGTTCATACACATTCTACGTATCTGTATCCGATACCGATACTCTATATACGTGTGTACTACTAAATATAAGAAAAGAAGAAAACATGAGAAAATGAGATCATAAATAAAAAAAACCCATCAGAAGTAAACACGACCGATATTACTCGTTCGATCCATCGTCGCCGCCGAAAATGGAGACCCGGCTGTAGAGGAGAAAGAGGATCAGAGCTAGAAACAGGGCAACTCCGACGGGCGACCCGCTGACACGGTGGATGGAGTCGGGTTCGCCGGTGGAGAAGAGGCCGGAGAAGGCGGAGCCGGCGTCGGAGGAGAGGAATACGATGGCGAGGAGGAGGCCGATGGGGAGTAGCAGCAGGCCCACCGGGCTTAAGAGCTCGGCAATGAAGTCGGTCAGGACTTGCCCCAGGTCGTCGCCCATCACGACCGAGATAACCACCACCGCCACCACCACCACGGCGAATATGGCGGCGTGCGGTGCTCCTCCTCCTTCTCCTCGGCGGTCTTCTATCATTTTTGGTTTTCGGTGAATGTGGTTTGTGGGTATTTCTGAGTTTTGTTGGTTTTTTTTGGAGTACTTCTCTTTAGGTAATTGGTATAAAAGGAGGAAATGGGGGGTTTGGTCTTTGATAAAGTTTAACTTGGGACGCGTTTGTGTGGAAAGCATCATTTCAAACCCATCAAAAGAAGAAAGAATACATATGCATGGACTATGGTAATACAGGTAGATTGAGCGCCGTAAAACTCATTAACGGTTTTTCCGTGAATAAGTTTTTCTATCTAAATATATGCATGTATTGTACATTGAGTAATTATTTAACGCACTCGGCATATTAGGTGTCATTTCCACGCGATACTTTCAATTTCAACGAACCATGTAGCTACAAATTTTGGATTGTAAGTAGATAAAGAATTACGTATATACATAATGCATGTTGTAGTAATTTAGTGGCCGAGAATATTACGTAAGCTATGTCACATGATACTTTTATAGCGCCAAATAAGTAGTTAGGAACAAGCAATGAAATTTTGGTGCTCCAAAAATTGAAAAACTTGTGAACCAGATCTTGTGATCTGTTTAAGAAATATTGTAGGTGAACAAAGTCAAAGTCAAGCGGAGGTGGGATTAAAAACTTAAAATTAACTTAATTTTCTTGAGACAATGCATGTGGGCAAATTATTCAATACTCTCGGAGAATGGTGCTCCTTCTCACATAAATTGCCGAACCCACACACTGTTTTTGTGGCGATCACTGTTTTATGTGAGAGGAAGCACTGTGCTCCAGAAGGACTGAATAATGACTCATGTATGTGTGCTTTCCGACGCTCCGGAAGCATGGTAATGTTGTGTAACCACTTCATGATCAAAACACGGCACAATTTATATCCTCAATAATTGTACGTTCAGTTTTTGAAAAAAGGCCGTAGAACCCACAAATAGTATGTGTCAGTTCCACAACAAGACCTCCATTGCTTGAGAGAAGCCAAATTAATGCAACTAGACCTCTTTTGTTGTCCACTTCATCAAAATCAAAACAATGATCAGAATCTTTCAATTTTTTTTTCCTAACTTACTGAGAATATCGACCATGCCGGAAATTACGTTGATCAGCTCCCGTTAGATATGATATAAAAATGCATTAATCTTCACATGATTGGGTCAAATGGATTACAATCTAGTGTTAAACATTTTTTTTACGAGCTTAATGCATTTCGAAATCATATCAAACCGTTTCCGATCAATGTTACTTTCGACGTGATCAATATTCTTGATGAGCTCTAAAAAGTAAACAGTTTCGATAATCGTTATGGAACCAAAAAGAGCCCACAAATTACCCACTAGACCGAAGGGGAGGAGACTCGACGAAAGCTTCCTCCTGTAATTGGTGGGTTGTTTCCTTGAAGTTGTAGGAGTAGGAGGTAGTGGGACCCCCCTTTTTTAGCTTTGAAGTTACAAGTGGGGTCCACTCTATGCACTGCATTACACAAGAGATTACAACTAGTAATTTCTATTGTGGCGCGTTTGGGAAGACTCCAAGTCATTTCAATCGGTTGTGGCAATCAATTTCTTTCCATTTTCTTCGATTCGATGGTAATTTTCCTCCAAACTATGCTTTCTTTCTCTCTCCACATGACCAAACTCAGAAAAAATAAAAATGAGAATTCAGTCTTCCATCCCGGAAAAGAAGCGAAGAAACAAATTTAAGCCGGATGTCTAGGAATTTGGTATGAAACTCGTCAATTCATTCCAAAATTTGGAACATTAATTGGCAAAAAAGACAATTTAGGGCGTTCGAATTAGATTACGTAGACCTTAGCTAATTACTGAAAACCAATTTCACCTCTCGTTCGTGAGAACCCTGACTAATATATCCATGGCCCTTTTTATTGGATTGCATCGACTTTAAACTAAAACTAACTCTCTCTCTCTCTGTCTCTCTGAACAGAGTATTAGCATTGTTAGGTCAAGTTTAGTTCCATTATGGTAATTAATTCTTGATCCACTTTGGTATGCGACCACTTGCTAACATCCTATATCTGTTGGTATGTGAATAAGTTTTTCTATCTAAATATATGCATATATTGTACATTGAGTAATTATTTAACGCACCCGGCATATTAGGTGTCATTTCCACGCCACGATACTTTTAATTTCAACGAACCATGTAGCTATAAATTTTGGATCGTAGGTAGATAAAGAATTATAAACATAATGCATGTTGCAGTAATTTAGTGGTCGAGAATACTACGTAAGCTATGTCACATGACACTTTCATAGCGCCAAAGTAGTTAGGAACAAACAATGAAATTTTGGTGCTCCAAAAATTGAAAAACATGTGAACCGGATCTTGTCTGTTTAAGAAATATTGTAGGTGAACAAAGTCAAAGTCAAGAGGAGGTGGGATTAAAAACGTAAAATTAACTTAATTTTCTTGAGACAATGCATGTGGGCTAATTATTCAATACTCCCGGAGCGTGGTGCTCCCTTTCACATAAAATGCTGGATCCACATACTATTTTTGTAGGAGTCACTATTTTCTGTAAGAAGAAACACTGTACTCCGGAAATATTGAATAACTCATGCATGTGTGCTTTCCGATGCTCCGGAAACGTGGTAATGTTGTGTAACCACTTCGTCAAAACACGGCACAATTTATATCCTCAATAATTGTACGTCCAGTTTTTGAAAATAGTATGTGTCAGGTCCACAACAAGACCTCCATTGTTTAATAGAAGCCAAATTAATGCAACTAGACCTCTTTTGTTGCCCACTTCATCGAAATCAAAACAACGATTTATAGTTTGCTGAGAATATTGATCATGTCGAAAATCACGTTAATCAGCTACCATTTGATATGATATAAAAATGGATTAATCTTTACATAATTGGGTCAAATTGATTACAATCTAGTGTTACATATTTTTTTTACAAGCTTAATGCATTTCGAAATCATATCAAATCGTTTCCGATCAATATTATTTTCGACGAGGTCAATGTTCTTGGCGAGCTCTAAAAAGTGAACAGTTTTGAGATAATCGTTATGGAACCAAAAAGAGCCCACAAATTACCCAAATTGGACTGGACCAGAGGGGAGGAGGCTCGACGAAAGCTTCCCCCCTGTAATTGGTGGGTTGTTTCCTTGAAGTTGCAGGAGTAACCTCTCTTTTTTTCAGCTTTTGAAGTTACAAGTGGGGTCCACTCGCTGCACTGCCTTACAAGAGATTACTGGTACTAGTAATTTCTATTGTGGCGCGTTTGGGAAGGCTCCAAGTCATTTCTATCGGTTGTGGCAATCAATTTCTTTCCATTTTCTTACACTTGATGGTAATTTTCCTCCAAACTATGCTTTCTTTCTCTCTCCACGTGACCGAACTGAGAAAAAATAATGAGAATTCAGTCTTCCATCCCAGAAAAGAAACGAAGAAATAAATTTAAGCCGGTTGTCTAGGAATTTGACATGAAATTACTCATCAATTCATTCCAAAATTTGGAACATTAATTAGCAAAAAAGGCAACTTAGGGTGTTCGAATTAGATTACGTAGACCTCGGCTAATTACTGAAAACCAATTTCACCTCTCGTTCGTGAGAACCCTGACTAATATCTCCATGACCCCTTTTATTGGATTGCATCGATATCTCTCTCTCTCTCTCTCTGAAGAGAGTATTAGCATTGTTAGGTCAAGTTTAGTTCCATTATGGTAATTAATTCTTGATCCACTTTGGTATGCGACCACTTGCTAACATCCTATATCGGTTGATTAATTTTAAAAGGTGAGTAACATTCTAAGGTTAAGTTGTGTTAGCCTTCAATAATTATATAACGTTCTATACAATACTACTTCTTTTTTACTGTTTAGAAACAATGACCCTACAAAGTAAGAATTTGATACGCAAATCAAGTGTACAAAACGGATTGAAACTTAGCGTGGTATGTGTCACGTTCAAGAATCAATACAGACTATGTATTTCAGTTTTCAGCGAAAATCCGTAGTTCTTTTTCTTTTGCATGTAGGAAAACTGCTAGAGAGAAGAGGGATAATTACTGCCAGTGATAAATCCGTAGAGCTTTCATAATAGTAAAAAGATTGTTCCCCCTTCTCATCATGCATGGGACATAACAAGGGGTCCAGCAAGATCAAAATGATAGTGTGGCTGATGCAAAGGAAAAAGTTATATAGCTTTTAGTCAACAAAGCCCATTGAGGGCATTTTTGACTTTTAGATTTAAAGGCATGTGGGAGGCCACAAAGCAAGAAGACAAGGCTGGGAGATCTCAATGCAAAAACAAAGGGGGGACAACCAGCCCTTTATTTGACGAACCTTGCTTCCCCCATCAGATGATTACAGGACTCAGGTCCTCTTTGATATAATAACTTATTAACGTCTCCTACGTGAATAAGTTATTCACGGAGGCGTGCAATCTCACCATTCTATTTCAGTAATTAATAATTAAGATATGTTTTTAAATTTTAACCGGTAATAGTTTGTTTTTAATCCGAATCGTCCAAAACATTTTTGGACGCGTGAGATTGAACTCCGTAAAACTTATTCACTGCTCCTCCGTGAATATGTTATTCTCGTCCTCTTTTCCATTTATATATTAAACCTAAGAAGAGAAATGGAGGACTATTAATATCTCAAGGTCAACCTTTTGCTCGTTTATTTATTTCTTTGTTTAGGTTTGGATATTTCTCATTGCAAATTCCAAAATTCAAAACATGACATAAAATGTTGGTAGTGAAAAAGAGTGTTTCTATACTTTTCTGGAAAAAATTCGAGCTTCCAAGGGAATAACCTTGTGTCCCGAAAGCCTTTAAAATTTTATTTTCTTAAGAGAGTGCCAATGGAATTAGTTTTAGAAGGATATAGTATCTAGGGACAAGATAGAAGACAAATGGTAGATAGGATGAGTGATACACTGGTTGTTAAGGTGCTATATAGAACGGGAGACAAAACATTCTTTGTTTCTTTTGTATTAGTACGGGTGGATAAGAGTGGACGAATGATGAATTTAAAGGGAAAAATGAGTTCATTTAGGTGTTGGTTGTGTTCATCTCCAACAACTACGAGTGTAGGCTCAGGTTTGTTGTGTGAGAGGGGGGTGAAAAGTGGATCGAGGCCCAGTTGTGCAATGCTAAGTCAGTATCGACTAATGCAAAGGTTTATTCATCGTTCTCTAGTTAATTAGGGGCTAATTAAAATCGGGACAGAGGTTCGTATGAATTGGTCCAAGATAGAAATTGATAGCGGAGTCGAATCCCATACCAAAAGTTTTCTGGAATCCCTAAAATTGTCACGTAACTATGAGGATCTGGTACAAGGATTTCTTCTTCTTCTTCGTTTTTACATGCATTAATGGTGAGAGGACCATTGGATCCCACAAAACATGCAGTTGGTCAATACATAACATCTCTTCAGTACCCACAGCTATGATCTAACTTACTACTATTCCCAAGGGCGGAACCAGAAGTTAATTCTTCCCTGGGTTGACTTAAATCATATATATATATCAATTATATTTTTAGCCATATTTTTATGAGAGTTCTAGAGACAAAATTTAATTATAAGAGCTCTAGAGACAAAATTTAATTATAACCATTTACTTATATGATCAGAATAACAATATCTTCGTACTGGTTCAAACAAATTGAAAATTTGAGCACTTGATTTTGTAAAACTGTTATATATTAAAAAAATATAGTTACAAAATTAAGTGTTCTAATTTTCAATCCGTTTGAACCGGTGTGAAGATATTGTTTTGTTGATCATATTATTCTAAATGACCATAATTAAATTTTGTCTCTAAAGCTTTCATAATTAAGTTTCTGCTCTATAGGGTCCCAAGTAAAGAGCAGAAACTTAATTATGAGAGCCCTAGAGACAAAATTTAATTATGACCCTTGAGAATAATATGATCAGAATAATATAATCTTCGTATTGGTTCAAACGAATTAAAAATTGGAGAACTTAATTTTTTAATTATATTATACGAAACTCACCTATCTATCACTGTTATCAAACAAGGCCTAGATAATCATAGAATTCGCTAAAAAATCATCCTCCATTTTGATAGAAAGATCAATGTTCACATGCTTCATAACTAAACACGCTCTTTCTATAAAAAAAAAATGGGTTGGACTAATAATTTTGGACCGAAATTTACATATAGTAATAATTTATTTTTTGGGGGTTTTTTGAAGGTCCACCTGGGCTATAGCCCAAGGCAGCCCTTCACTGGTTCCGCCCCATTTAGACCCACCCTCAGTCAGTGAGACAGTTTTGCACCTAAAATAAGGAACATAATGGAGTAGTCTTTAATAGCTGCCACAAGTTCAACTACTGCAAACATTGACATTGAAACAGTAAGGTAAAACATCACTCTTGGAACTACCCCACCTGCACTCGAAAAATTAGAGGAGGACTGTAATGCCCGAGATGCGCGTAAACTGACCTGGTCGGATAACGAATCAAAAAAAAAAAAAAAAAACTCGGTCACCCTGCGTTACCCAAAAGAAAGGGTAAAACATCACACCAAAATATAAAGGGCAAGCTATTGTTTGTTTGTTTTTTTTATATCTTTAATGGTCTTCTTTGGATCCAATAATCTGCTCCAGAGGCAATATATAATTGCAATTTACTAGTATTATTTTGTTTGGCTAATCTAGAAACCTAGCTAATTAAGCTGCTCCTATATATGGCAGTTTAGTTATTGAACATGGTGAAAAGCTAGAAGCCCGTGTAGATGAAGACAATGTACGTGGTTGCGTTGTCCTTGTCATTTTGGTTGATCTGGTTTGGTTGTCTAAGTCTCGATGACGAATACTAACAAAAACAAAGGCCACCTATACATATCATGTGTCCTAAACCATCTTTGGTTCTCCGGCGAGGGCGTCCAGGACGTAGCCAATATAGTTTTTTAGTACTTGTACTCTTTTCATCTCACATATATGATATATATATCATGTAATTAGTTACCGAGCCTGACCTTTTCGGATAGCCGCAATCGGAGGAGGAATGGATGCCAAAACAAAAGGGCACAGGGAGAATTTAGTCCAAAATTATGGAGATGGGGTCAATTATGATGCCATAATAAAAAAAGCTAGGCAGCAAATCTAGCAAGAGAGAAGAAAGCTTCCCAAAAGGAGCTGAGATACGGACAATGATTTAACTTCTTCTCTCTTTTTTTGAACTTGAAAAATTTATATCAAAGCTATCAGGAACTTACAAGGATTCCAACAAAACACAATGAAAAAAGCCTAGATATCCAATCTAATCCACCACACCAGGTACAACTATGGAACAAATGAGCATGGGAAAAACGACGTCTTACAACCTAGATGCAAGTCACATGCTCCATTAACGCATATACTTCTAAGAAATTGAAATTTTTAAGCAGACCGAAAAACTCAAAATATCACGTAGGGACGTAAGAGGGGCTAGAGCAATGGACACAATCAAAGAATGACTAGTCTAATTTAGGATTTGCACAATATTTCTTTTTCAAAATAGTTTCCTGCCTTCCATAGGAAAAAAGAAAAGAAAAAAAGAGGTATCCTGCCCTAGACAACAAAAAAAAAAAAAGAAGAAAAATTGTCTAAATTAGTCTGTGAACAAGAGTTATTCTATGTCTATGACAACCTCTATACCGGGTAAAATTTTCCGATTGATAAAGAACAACATGAAAGAGCACGGATATTTCTTCGTGTCGCCGTGTCACTTTCATGGGATACTAAGACATGTACACCACCCGATATCGCGAATCCGTGTGACATACATTGTAGTGAGGAAACAGAGAGTCAATGACCTTCGCATGACTTCTCAATATTAGTCTATAAATTGAAAGAAAATAAGAACCTTAGATATGTATTAAATTGAAGTTATTGAAACACAATAAGAGAAGACAACTGATAAAAAAATATCCACAAAGTCAAACAGATTCCGAACATGGCCTGATCTGTTTGTATCATGAGTTTGATCCTCACACAGTTATCATAGCAAGAAAATCAATAAATCTAATCATTTATAAGAAAGAAACACAACTTGAGGTGCGCGTTAGCTGACCCGGAACACCATGCGTTACCACAAAGAAGAGAGACCAACACAGAGGGGCAATAATGAAACAATAAAAAAACACAAGTCTGTCCAAATTGTAAAAATTCAATATGTAAATCCAATCAGCCACCATAATCACACATTGCAAAGGAGCATTTTGTTTCTCCAGGACACTCCTCAAAACAAGAACCACAGTGGTAACGATCATTTTGAACATCCACACAATTTCCATCGCAACACGCCCGCCCGTAACCACAAGCGCGCCCGCAAGCACCACAATGACTCGAATCGCTCATTGTGTCCTTGCAGAATTTTCGAAAGCAACAAGTCGTACCTCCCCACGGGTTCTTCTCGCGGTCCAAGCACACAGACGGATCCCGATCGCACCACATGACTCTCTGCCTTCCGCGGTAGAAGTTCAAGTGCGCTGAAGGGCGAGAACCCTGCCTACCGTTTTGAAAACCATGAGAAGTGCCTAATAGGAGAAGGACAACAAAGGGCACGAACTGATTCGAAAGAGCGACATTTCCGGGATTGAGAGATGCACACAGCATGGAAATTTGAAGTTTTGCGGAGCAAATTTGACATGGGTGATTGGCGATTGAGTTGAATAACAAGGATTTCTGCTTAGATAGAGAAAGCTTGAAACTGAACCCATGTTTTGTTTATCACGTTGGTTACATCAGCTGTGTGAACTTTAGTCAAATATGTAACATTTCAAAACACTTTCTTACGTAGAGGATCAACCTAACATGTTTCAAATTATTCATGAGCATGCATGAAGTGGATGGGGATATATAATTATAGCATGTTCTTTTTTTTGGTTGATAACCGGATGTTCGGGCCAGTTTGGGCGCACCTCGACTAATAACCGAGACATTCCATTCCAAGTCCATTCTAGTATATATCGATTCCATTCCAATCCAAAATCGAGAGAGAGAGAGAGAGAGAGAGAGAGAGAGAGAGAGAGAGAGAGAGAGAGAGAGAGAGAGAGAGAGAGAGAGAGAGAGAGAGAGAGAGAGAGAGAGAGAGAGAGAGATGAGTGAAATGGGCTTCCCTTCTGAGCCCGATTCAAGGGTCTTATCTGTCTAATGGGCCTAGACCAAATGAACTTGGCCCAAAGAACATGGACTGGGATCACAATTTTGAAGCTTGGGAATTAAGAGCCCGTTAGTCGTTTCTTTTTTCTTTTGTCTTTTTTACATTATGATTAGATTCGCATAAAATTTTATAGATTAATCGTCCGTCTTGAGAATATAAATTTAAAAAATATATATACGATCTAAATTACGAAATTAACTAAGAACATTATAACAAAATGATTCAAAAAAAAATATCCGAGTCCCAATGTCCTTATCCAGCTTCAATCTATATTTTAATTTATCTGATTTTCCTTCTTTGAGATGAATAATAAATTTCAAACATTTTGACCAAACTTTCAACACGTCCAAAGAAATTGCTGGAGCAAATATCATTTCGATCTAGCACCAACACGCCTGATATTAAGAAAAGAGCTCTTGCAGAACGGTTGGTTAGAGATCTCTCGTAAAAACACTAGTCCTGTTGAGTGTAAATTCTGTCCGGATGAGTCGGAAAAGAGGGGTTTTCCACCACCCCGTGGGGCCCTTTTGCTCTTTTTTTGAGTAATCCAAACCGTGCATCTTGTAGGACCTGTATAATACTGTATCCATTCAAAAAATTAGCTTGTCCGAACATCGACAGGTATGTCAAAAGTTAAGTTTTTAGACGAAAAAATGAACGATTGTGGACAATTTAACTTAAAAAACAGTTGATAGATCCAGGCCGTCCATTTTTTTTATCTAGAAATCAACTTTTGACATACCTATCAATGTCCAAACAAGCTGATTTTTTTGCATAGATATATTATTTTACAGGCCCTACAAAATGCATGGTTTGGATTACCCAAAAAAAAGCACGAAAGGGGCCCATAGGGGGGTGCTGGCGGAAAACGAAAAACCCCCTCCGTCTGGCTCATCTGGACAGAATTTAATCTCCAGTTAATAATGAGATTATTTTCATCTTTCTGAGAGTCCCACACAGATGAATGAAAATATCCAAATTTCTTGTGCCACATATAGTCCAGAAATTTGAAAACTGATAAAATTGTAGAAAGTACAAACCTCTTTTTTTTTCTTCGGTACTTGGGATTTTGGAAGGTACAAATCTTTAACATCAGTGTGGAAATAAATTGTATCTTGCGAGAACTTTCCTTCGTAAAGAATACAAATATAGAGTACAATAATTGACTTAACAGAAAATAAGATTCCAGGACAAACATATGAGCATACAAATCTGTGATCCCAGAAAGACCTTTGCAACCATTTGACATTGACCCCTTTGTCTGGGAAATTAAAAAAGTATATACTAATATAGATCAAAGTTGAAAAAAATTCATAAAAGAAGAAAAACAAGTCGAATTTCGCCGTCTTATATGGAACTTTCATCAACTTTGGTCTATGCTTGAATACCTTTCTAATTCCTCTCGTCAAGACGAAAAATTTGATGTAAAATTCGACATGAATCATGTGAAGATTAAGGGAAAACAACCAAGAAGATCGTGTGCCAAAAAGCCCCTGAAAAGTTACGCCAAACTCAATAGTACGATGGCAATGCATTTCAGAGAGTGGGGACTTTAGGCCTTCAGGCACGCTCGTGAACGTACATAACCTGCAAATTGTTTTCCTAGCTTTTATGCCTAGATATTGTCTCACTCATCAGATTATAAGTTTCAAACTTTCACTCGTGATTCTCTGAGGTCCCATAAAATGAAGGGTCAATTGGGCTTAAAATCTTGTGCCAGTGGCAGACAAAAACTAGAATCCATCCCATCTGTACGATTTTTTTTTCAGTGCTGGGCGGGTACCACGTGGTACTCGCTTAGCGCATCCGAGCCGTCCATCGTATTTTTGAACGGCTCGGACTTGGAGAGAGAAAAAAGAGAGAGAAAGTATTGGGGTGAGAGGAGAGAGAGAGTTTCAATCCGAGCCGTCCAAAAAGTGTATTGGACGGTCCGAGTGTGCCGAGCTGGTGCCACGTGGGATATATCCACCCGGCACCGAAAAATTTCTCTTACTGTACCAACACCAATCTAGAACAGTGTTAAGGCATTTGACGATATAGAATCAAATTCATGCACACATTGACCAATCTAGAAGTGTTGGGGTATTTGATGATCAAGAAATGAAACAGTATAGGCTTTGGTTTCTCCTTCATTCCTCTTCTGTGTCTTTTATTTTTAACTTGTTCAGTTGTTCTCATAAAGATTTTTAAGATCCAAACACAATCCGAAGATAATCCGACGTGTAATTCATTTGGTGAGATCAGACTCAGGATACACCTCACAACGCGAAGGTCATGAGTTCGAAAATCCTACTTGCACACAAGGTCCCCTTTGGGCACCCATGGATCCCAAGACGGTCGATAGATATCGGTTCGAAGGCGGGAAGATTCCGTACCGTATCACCGTGCTAATATGGTGTAGGAAACCAATAATAAACTACTCCGTGGGCATTAAATGTCACCATGTAAATACAACTAATTGGTACATGCATCAACTCGCTTCCATTTGTGTAGGCGGATTCACAATGCGCCCATTATGATTTCTTATTTGTTTATAGATTATAACAACCCGATTGGGGATGCTCGCGCTAAGTGAAGAAGAAGACACTCTTAATTTGATGTTTGGATCTTGAATTCGCAGAGGTAAAAGGAAGGAAAAGAGAGAGCAAGGCAACAAAGGGTTTATGTTTTTTTTTGATCCGCACAAAGGGTTTATGTTGAATCTTGAATTTCTGGTGGTGGAAAAAAAAGAAAGGATAATTGGTAACGGGGTTTAAGAGGGACTCATCAACAAAAAACAGAGTTTTAGGGTTAGGTCCTTTTCATGACAGCCTCACGAGAACTAGCTCAATTTGGCCTCCATCAAACAAAACAAGAAACACAATCAAAAGGCCCATCCAGCTACAAGCATTGCAATACACATGACATGGGTCCACAAGATTGATACTCTAGGGTTTACTATAAGAGAATCTCAGCTCTAGCTTGGAAATTTTAACTGGTAATTCACTCAATGAAGAGTATAGTGGTGAATGATTATGGACTAACATGGGGTTGGCCCGGTTTTCAAGACCTGTGACTCAGGACTATGTATTACTTAGATGTGAAACTTGCAGACCTCATTGATTGTGATATTGATCTTACGGGGGAACGAAATCAAAGAATATATAGACTTGTAGAGTAGGTCTTTTTATTTTATCGGATAATTTCGAATAAATTATGTAAATAAAATGTAGGACTCCCATCATATGAAATGGGTTCAACGTCCAATTATGAAACCCTTGAAAAAAAAGGATGAATCGAAATATAGCTGATACGCCAAAGCCTCCTAAGGTCTCAGGTTTGAAACTTTCCAGGTATTGCTGAGTCCTTTAGGGCCAGTCAATACGAAGCTTTGATCCAGCTTTAATTGGACTCTCAGCAAGTGAGCGGTGAGATTGGGCCTCCAAAATTGGTTGAAGTGAGCGTGAGCGGGCCCGGACACCTAAGTTAAAAAAAGAAGATTATGGACTAAGAAGAGAAGATTGCATAGCATACATACCTGGATCTCATGTGCTCGAATCTCTAGAAGAGCAAGTAGAACAAACAGTGTCAGAGACTCAAAATGGATGCATATGCTTTAACTTTCCAATTCTGTCTTAGGCTGTGTTTGGTTTTCCACAAATTTCTGGTCCTACACAGCCTATGGAAAATCGAGAACAGTAGTGTACATACCAAAATCATGATGATAACCAAGCACAGGAGTTAAAGCGCATAGTGAGACTACAGGTCAGGTCAACAGTAACTTATCAATAAAACAAAAGGTTTAAAACAGCCCACAAGCCTATCGTTAAGATTTAAAAAATATATTGAAATATGTTAAGATGGATAAAAGTGTATTGAAAAAGAGAAAATAATACTCCCTATATCCCGCAATATAAGTCTCTTTCGAGAGTTCCTTTTAAGACGACATGCAACTATTACACATTTTCAGATACTGATTTGTAACATTGTATCTTTAAGACGACATGCAACAATTTCACATTTTCAGATACTGATTTGTAACATTGTATCTTTAGCTCCGTTTATGAAAGTATTCACAATGATTTCCAAGGAATGAACTCAGGAAACTAATGAGTTTTATGTCTCGATTTCCAAAGCGGACATGCATTTCAAGACATCTCAAATTGAAAACCATAAGACAAATAAAGTGTGAAGGTTTCGAGAGTTCTTTTTAAGATGACATGCAACTACTACACATTTTCAGATACTGATTTGTACCATTGTATCTTTAGCTCCGTTTCTGAAAGCATTCACAATGATTTCCAAGGGACGAACTCAGGAAACCAATGAGTTTTATGTCTCGATTTTCAAAGCAGACATGCATTTGGAGACATCTCAAATTGAAAACCATAAGACAAATAAAGTGTGAAGGACAGTATAGTGGTTTACCTCCGTTGCTGAAAGTCAATAAATCTGTGTTTGTTTGTTTTCTCAGCACAGGCTCCCCTTCTCTGAGGGAAACAAGTAAAAAAACCTTTCAAATTCTTGTCTGTAGCATCAAGAGAGCAATAGAGAGGGACCAAAACAAATTTGGAAGCTGCCCAATTTCAGTCACGAGCCAATGGCCCTAGCCTCCAAAAATGCTGCAATATTGTGATGTCACCCTCCTCCCCTTTCTTATCTTCTGCTACAACATCTTCATGAGCTCAACATTCCCCACAATTCAATGGCTTCCACCTCTTCTTCCTCTTCTTTTCTGGTTTCTTCTCATGACAAAGATAGACCAAATATCGAATCGATACGGGTAATTGTTGCTTCAGTCAACCAACACATCAATGAGTTCCTCAGAGACTCCCAAACCAGGAAATCTGCGAAATTGAAATGCACTTCAAAGCTGAATATCCAAAAGACGGAATTCTTTGAATTCTCAGAGCAATCTACACTGTCAAATCTGTACTGGGGAATAGAGAGTATTGAGGCGGCTGTTCAGTCGAAATGCGGGGAGGAAAAATCATTGAGGCTGAAGAATTCAGAGCAAATGCTTCAAGTCCCAGCGTTGCTCGATGAAAACGGAGTCACCGCGGGAATTCCAAACCGGTACCTGGTTTCCTCCTCCTATTTTTACCTGTGTCTGGTCAGGAAACTCCAAGGAGATGAGTGGCAGGTCGCCTTACATCTTCTCCAAGCTGTTTTGGTCTCCCCGAGAGTTGTTTGGACACAGTTTGTGCCAAAGCTATGCGAGAGTCTTTTTGTTTCGTGCATGGCTTCTGAAAGGCGGGAAATGGCAGGAAGGAGTTTGAAATCTGAAGTGTTGGTGGATTTTGATGAGGGTGAGATGGGTGAGAAAACCGCAGACATGGCGAGGAGATACAAGGCCTGGTTGACATATTATCAGGTGATGTCATATGGAGAGTTACCAAAGAGAAATTCTGGATGCGGAGATATTGCTTTAGCCAATGATGACTCGCAATTTTTTGAGTAAGCTCTCCTTTGGTACCTGCTTTCTATTTTTCAGTTAAGATTATATTCAGCCCAACAGACTGCAACTTAGAATTAAGAATTTTATAACTATGGAGGAGCATGTTTTGGAAGGAATTAAGGCCAAGTTACCCTATGCGTTTAGCCCCATAGGGAAACTCAGCAGATTTTACTGAAGCACAGGACTACTAAAATATGCCACAACCAATCTGAATTGATCTTACCAAATTCGGGTAGTAACATGCTATGCAGAATATCCATTCCAAACAATTTAAGAAGCCATGGACACTGTTCACTAGCTAAGAGTCAACTAGTAAAGCAGTAAAAGTAATATTGCTCTAAGGTCTGCAACAACGATTACTTGCTCATCCAGCACAAATTAATCATGATCAAGGGTGCCGTCTATAGAAAGTAGAATCAGAGAGTGAGCAAATGTATGAAACCAGTAGATTTTCTGCATGGAAAAGTTGCAGAGATGGTTTTGTATATGGGGTAGGCTCAAATTCAATTTGAAGATGCGCACAAGCCACCATTGTTGACAAAACCATCTCCACTGGATAGAAAGTGATCTTTTCTGGATTCTCCACTGTTTATCTATTTGTAATCTTCCAAGAGATGCGAATTGTAGCAGAAAAATATGAGAGAGGCAAATATTTGATTGGTTTTCCTGTTTTCGGCTCCAGTAAGCGAAATCCTTTTGTAGAACCGAAACCACATAAAAATCTGTGTTTGTGTTTGTGTTTGCGTGCATGCGTGTGTGAGCTTCTAGGCACAACAAAAACTAGTCACAGAAGAAAATGAAGGTAAATAAGTCCCTTAACATTTCCAAAATGTTTTTGGTCTGTGGCTCGAATGATGAATACCTCAGCAAGTTACAAATTGACGTTTATTTATCTCATGAATTCAAACTTACCGCTTCAGTTGTGAGTTCTCATCTTTTGCCCAATGCTTCTGGACAGGAACAGAAAGGCCACTGGCACAGAATCTTCAAATGTACAAGAATATGAAAAGAGATTGCTAAGTTACCGCAATGTAAGCCTTGACTCACTTTCTCGTTCCACTAACATTTCTTTTATACACTGCAGTAAAAATTGCAAATAGTGTTATGATCGTATCCTCCATAATCAACAAGTTTCAGGATGTAGAAAGATAAGAACTGCTTCAATATTATAAACTAAAGCACTTAAGATATGCCAGCATAGAAAAGCACACTCGGCCACATACCATTGAACTTACAATTTCCAAACTGAATCCGGTTCAATTGGGATTAGTATGTCTTTGGCTTGCATAATCCTAACACGATAAAACAATTCATGTATGATATTATCACAACTTGCCTGAAACAGAAAATAAATCCATTCAATTCGATTCATTTTGAAAAGGTCCATCCACTTGATCCTCAAGGATACATAACTCCTATAACGTCAAAGAAGTCCAAGGTATCTGATATTGTGGAGCTTGAAGACCCTACAGAAGCTCATACAGATTCGGAACAAGTTTACAGCGAACCAGAGGCAAGAACCTCAAGTAAATGTCTTCAAGATTTGCTGACAGAATCTCAGTCAGATACCCCTATTTCCGAGAATTCATACAGTAGCAGTTCATCAGATGACGATGATTTTGAGGTAATTTCAGACAAAATATCATTTTATCAGGTATTTTTTTAATCATTTACTCTCTCAGAGCCAAGTATTCTATGATTCTCCCTGATTTCCTGAATCAGGTGTACACAGGTGACACTGGAACCTCGAAGAAAAAAGTAATAAAAGCAGATATTCCTCGGCCACGAATTTCTAATCAGTTTGTGCAGTGCTCCTAACCGTTCTACAATCATATTTATGTCAACCCACTGCATCAATATATACTAAATGTGATTGCATTGGCACATACAGGAAGCAGGTGGCACCTTGCTCCAAATTGGGTCCAGAGTTTGCAATATCACTGCCTCGTGCTCCTGGAAACCTGGCACATGAGGAATACATCACAAATTCCTATACAGAAAGATGTTACAGATCATTCAGTGCTTTTGAGTTATCCATCTTGGAACTACGAGAAATAGATAGCTTTACTCCATCAAAAAGCCACGAGGAAGAAGGGCGGCCAGATCAAAGGAGTTTACACCAACATGATCTCCAAACTTTCGATAATCTCAAATCTACATCTCTGAAGACTTACCACTTCACCCAGATGGATCAGAAAAGGAGTAGTAAAAGGAGTATTAAAAGGAGTAAACAGAATCAATATTTCCCAAGAAAGCCAACTAGAGTTTGTTCGCATCCTCAAAATGGTTCTGAAATTGAATTTCTGGGAATACTTGAGAAAGCAATTTCAAAGCTATGCTTCTCGGAAGGCTTAGGAAGATTCGATGAAGATCACACAGTGGAAATTGTAAGAACGTACGAAATGCTGAGCAATAAAAGAGGAGTAAAGTACACTCTGGTGAAAGACATAATTCTGGATCAACTGCTAACAGCTATTTCAACTTCCAAAGAAGTACGAGTTATCAGGGCATCAGTTGCCATACTTTCAACTCTTGCTTCAGTTAATAAGGGAGTTATACAAGACATCAACAAGAATGGTTTACCTTTGTGCAATTTAGCAAGTGCTCTAAAAAGAAATGTGCACGAGGCAGCAGTTCTAATTTATCTAATCAATCCACCTCCAGCAGCAATAAAGACTTTGGAAC
This sequence comes from Rhododendron vialii, assembly GCF_030253575.1. NCBI lineage: Eukaryota > Viridiplantae > Streptophyta > Magnoliopsida > Ericales > Ericaceae > Rhododendron > Rhododendron vialii. The sequence continues at coordinate 41,760,744 of NC_080560.1, forward strand.
TTCTTCCGACACTTGTGGAGGTTGTGTCCACTTCAAAGAGGTACAAGGGAGGCTTAGCATCACTTCTGCCAACACCTCCTGCGGCGTCATTGATGATTATTGAAGTTTTAGTAACTTCATTTGACTATGGAACCAATAACATGCATTTGGCTGCAATTAATTCACCACGAGTCCTTTCTGGGCTACTGAATGCTCCAAGAAATAATAATATGGAAGACTTCACTTCTTTAGCCACCATTCTTGTGAAATGCATGCGGTTTGATGGGCAATGCAGAAAATATATTTCAAAATCTGCTCCTGTGGGACCATTTCTCTCTCTCCTAAGAAGTAACCAGGAGCGAGCCAAGTTCATTGCCCTCGAATTTTTCAACGAAATCCTTTGCATGCCAAGGTAAAGACACATAGCTATCAAGAAATGACAATAAATGGTTAAGATAATTATCACAATGTACAAAACAAAAACTTCCAATACTTAAGAAACTTGTTTTAGGCATCACAAGGTTGATTGTGTTGTTTTTTAGGTCATCAGCCACCAACGTATTGCGGCAGATACAAAAAGAAGGAAGCGTCAACAACATGCATATATTGGCGCTCCTTATTCAACAATCAGAACGCGAGTACAAACTTCTGGCCGCAAATTTGTTGCTTCATCTAGACATCCTGGTAAACTAACAAGTGTGCAAGTCATGATGTTATCTTTTTCCTACAGTCAATTTCGTCATCATACACATTGTATGTTTCCTATTTCATAAGAGGTCATGATGAAAGTTACTTAAGAAAGTGCTCTTTCCAAGAAAATCTTCAAATATTGTATTTTTCAAACTTTAGGCCTCAATTGCCCTAGCTTTCCCTACTTAATAGGAACTCCATTCCATCTCATAATACAGTTTGGGAAAACTCCGAATATATCAACCAGTTAATTTTTATCCTCAATTGATGGGTGTAAATTGTAGAAGAAAAGGGCTATAAGGGTTAAAGCATGAGAAAGACACTAGGCACACTATGAATATGTTTAAGTTGATAGACATCAAAAGCTTGATTGCAATTGAATTTTTTTTCTCAGGAAGACTCACCAGGTAAGAGTACATATACAGAAGAAGCTGTGGAGGCCCTCGCCGAGCCATTGACCTCTGTAGAGAATTCTGCTACACAGCAATTGTCAACATTTCTTCTATCAAACCTTGGTGGAACATATGCCTGGACAGGGGAACCATATACAGTAGCATGGTTGCTAAAAAAGACAGGTTTGGCCACTCAGCATCACAGGAATATGATAAGAAACTTCAACTGGTTGGATCCAACACTACAGGTGAGTGGTGATAAAAAAAAAAAAAAAAAAAACAGTTTAGCATAGTTTAAACAGTTAAACCTATTTTCTAGAGTTCAACTGTGTTTGGATCGTAATGGGATTTGACGAAGGAAAGGAAATGATAGGAAAACCAAAAAAATAAATCCTGACTCTCCAGTCCGTTATCTTGTTATCTTTCCGGCACCTTTTCCTTTCCCTCCATACGTGCCCCCAACAATCCATGATCCAAACACAGCCCCAACGTCCCGGCTTGATAAACTAGAAGAGAAAAGAAAAAGAAAGGATATAGAGTAGAGGAAAGAGAAGAAAATAGACAAAAAAGAAGGAAAACTGATTTCCTTCTTGCTTAGATAGTTAGATGGTTTAGGAGAGGATTTTAGAGAAAAGATTTTCTTAACCTCTCCTCCTGTTTGGGAAAGTTGGAGACAAAAATATGAGTAAGACAGGTAAAAACTGAAACCAGTTGTGGTAAAGAGTAGGGACAAAAGTGGCAAAAACAAACTCCTTGTCATTTTCTACAGATCTCTCCAATCTTGGAGAGACTTAAAATGCAGGTTAAGGGAAAAGATTCCTCTCGTTTTCGCTATGACATCAAGCTATCCAAACAAGTGATTTGGGAGGAGAGACAAACATCATGTTTATTTTTCACAATTCCCCAATCCAAACAGGCCGTTAAGGTTTCATATGTAGACATAATTGTAAATCCATATGGGGTTGCAGGACTCCGCTACAGATACATGGTGCGAAAAGATTGCTAGAAGTGTTACTAAAACAGGAGAGCCTGTATTTCATGCTTTGAAGACAGGATTAAACAGCGAGATAAAGAAGGTTTCTCGAGAATGCCTTACAATCATTGCATGGGTTGGATGCGGAATTGCAAGAACGCAAGATAACTTGAGACATACTGCATGTGAAATCTTACTAACTGCGGTTGAGCAATTTTTGCATCCTGGATTGGAGCTTGAAGAAAGACTTTTAGCTTGTCTATGCATCTATAATTATGCTTCTGGTAAAGGTAATAACTGCACTCAATAAGATTTTGCAAAAATAAGTTCCACGGATTGCTATAAAGCTGAATACAAAAGAACAAAAACAAGACAGTAAATGCAAAAGTTATTCATCAGGATCTAGTTAGGCACATAGTAATCATTCTGCAGGATCAAACTTTAGTATCAACATAACATCCACAAGAGGATCTAATCTAGGTCAGCAAAGGTTTATAACCAGCTGATGAGCTTTGAATTTTTACTACAACTAATCCAACAGTCTAATAAATTTCCCTCTCCTGACCCCAGGGTGGTTTCTTCCTAAAAATTTTGCAGATCTCAAGCCAATTTTTTTTCTTCATATTTTATAGCAGAATTTACATGGATTTCTGCTGAACAGGAATGCAGAAACTAATTCATTTCTCAGAAGGTGTAAAGGAGTCACTTAGAAGGCTTTCGAACATAACTTGGATGGCAGAGGAACTACTCAGGGTTGCTAATTTTTTCCTGCCTAATAAATGGGTAAGTCTGCTTGAATGCTACAACTTTCAGCATTAGCTCAAAGAGTTACGTGCACTTCGAGCAACACCCTTATATACTACTACTTTCACAATTGTCTAATGCCAAGTGCACAAATGTTTGCATTCAAGAACCCAAATTCTACTCCTGGTCTCAAATGAAATTCTAGACGGATGAAATAACTAGAAAAAATACATGGTGACAATGGCATTGATCCTCTCCCCTCCATTTCACACTGGCAGAATACTTCAAAGTGGCCCTTCTATAACAGATTCTGCCAGTGACTTCCTTCCAGAATTCAAATGCCATGAGAATGATGTGTACTAATGAGTAATGAGTCACTATATCATTGTGCTTTATTAATATTCGAAATCATTTTATTTGACTAAGAACCTGGCATATAGGTGAAATATGATACATAAAAAAAACAAACATAGATCAGACAGGACAACTCAACATAAACCAAGCACATCAATCCCCTGTATAGGTGGTTATTATTATCTAGAATGCTTTCCTCATTAATGTAGTTGTGTAACACCTGCCCCGTAAGTTCACAATAGCAGCGATGATATCAAAATATTGCTTTCCATTTTGGGTTTTGTTTTCTGTTGATTGAAATTTGAAACAACTGACAAATTCCATTGACTGTCTTGCATGCCTACATTAAAATCGTAAGAGCAGCGAATTTCTTGTGTTCACACACAAGTTCTGGAGGCAACTCAAAACTACAGTGGAGCTGTAACTGCTCTCATCTACTACAAGGGACAACTTTGCAGTGGATATGCAGATGGTTCAATTAAGGTAGCAATGCCAAGATACTTAAAAGACGTTATTTCAGGTCATTGTACAGTAACTTGGTATATTTTTTCCTCAGAATGAGGAGCAAACCAAAAAAAATTAAAATAAAAGAACAAGAATTAGCATTTCATTGGGAGGGCTAACTTAGCATGTAACCTGAATGTGGAGTCCTCAGCTGCTTCCCGTTCAGAATAAAAAGAAATTATTTGATTGTGGTTGTGTTTGTGTTCATTAAATAGGTATGGGACATAAAGGGACAAACAGCTACACTTGTCCTGGACATGAAGGAGCACAAAAAGGCAGTAACATGTTTTTCTCTTTTCGAACCAGGGGATTGCATGCTGAGTGGATCTGCAGACAAAACAATAAGGGTAATTTAATGTCCTTGGTCACTTTTTTCCATCTTTCAGTTGTGGCTGGCTGGCTGAAAACAGTACCATATCTGAAAATGGCAATCAGAAAGGAAAGAAGAACTATATCTGAAACTTCTCTACCTGTCATTACTACAGATTTGGCAAATGGTCCGAAGAAAACTGGAGTGCATTGAAGTAATAGGAATGAAGGAATCAATTCAGAGTTTAGATACTTCTGGCCAACTGATTTTCACAGTTACACAAAGCCATGAGTTGAAGGTAAAGTTCTATCAACCAGAACTTGTACAAAATACATAGAAAGGAGTCAAACGATTACTGTGTATGGCCGTCGTATATATCGTAGCTGACAACAAGAGTTCTATTTATCCTTCAAATCAATGTCAAAAGAACATTTACTTTAACAAAGAATCTCTGTTGTTCAGGTCATTGATTCATCAAGAAAAGCTAGAGACCTTTACAAATCCAAACCTGTAAAGTGTGTAAGGGTGATTCAGGGGAAGGTTTATGTAGGTTGCATGGATTCTAGCATTCAGGTTGGTAGGAAATTCTATAGTACAAAAGTCATGCACCAACTAACATTGTAAGTAACAATTAATGACATAACACAACGCAGGAATTGGCTATAGAAAACAATCGGGAACGAGAGATCAAACCACCATCAAAGATTTGGATGATACAAAGCAGACCCGTCAATTCAATATCTGTGTATAAAGATTGGCTATATAGTGCAAGTGCAGTTGTTGATGGTTCAAATATCAAGGTAAGGAACACAAATTGTTTATCTATCTCAAGTTCTGAATAAATGACTTGTAGAATAATGCAGGAATGGAGAAGGCAGAGCAAGCCCCAAATGTCCCTACTGCCTGACAGAGGAACAAATGTGCTGGCAATGGAAGTAGTTGAAGACTTCATATACTTAAACTGCAGTTCATCAAGAAGTGTCCTTCAGGTAACTAATATATTTTCCATTTATTAAGTACTTGTTGAGATTGGAGAAGACAAAGCTATGTGCTGTCTATCGTAGAACTTCGTTAAACCATTGGATGGACTCATAAACATAGCAATAAGATTGTTGTTCTGCGACCAGATATGGTTAAGAGGAACACAGCAGAAAGTTGGAAGATTATCAGCTGGTAGCAAAATAACAAGCGTGCTAACAGGCAATGACGTCGTTTTATGTGGTACTGAGAGGGGACTAATCAAGGTTTGTTCATTCAAATCATGGCTCAAGTTAGTTTTCTGTAGCTTGTTTAACTGGTGATTGTCTCACCTCAATTCCTCATTTGTCGTGCCTCTGACAGGGTTGGATCCCCCTCTAGCAGCAGTCTCTCTGAACCCCAAGGTGCCACTGAAGTCTATTTGAAGTACTATACAAGTTTTTATTTAGTGGTCAATCATCAAATAAGCAGCAAAAGTACATAGATATGGAACATGAGTTTTTGGTCAATTTGTCCAATTTCTGTAAACGAATTGGACGAATACCCACTTTCTGAAACACATTTTGTAAAAATAGTCCATTTCCAAAATGTGCTATAGTCCATCGCGCATTTCCAAAATGCGCGATGTCGTTTTACAAAGCTTGCGTGACAACAAAATCCATGACATCGCGCATTTTGGAAATGTGCGATGGACTATTTTTACAAAACGTTTCAAAAAGTGGGTATTCGTCCAATTCGTTTACAGAAATTGGACAAATCAGCCAAAAACTCTATGGAACACAAAGAGTAACATACCAAGCCCAATTTTGGGAAATCAGTTCCTGTACATGTAGTTGTACTTCATACGAGATTTTATTCCTTTATGAATACAAGAAGACAGTGCAAGCTCCCATTAAACTATAAGAAATTCAACTGCACCCTAAATTTGAACAGTCCTCGTTCTTCTATACGTAATATCAAATATCCGTGAGCACAACACCAATTTCACTCCCCTAATACAATACCAATCATCTCAAAATGAACACAGGTTTCTATATTTCTACAAAGGTGTATTTCCACAAATGACGAAGACTCCATATGGAAACAAAACCAATTAATAAAATCAAACTTGTTTGAATTTGCAGGAAACTTTATATCCAATTTCAATTACGCTTTTGGGTTGGATATAAAGTTTGTACATGGTATCAGCGGGCCCATTCCATCCCACATTTCACACATTTACCATCCAAATCCCATGATGATAAACCCAGCAAAAATGTTGCACAATAATAAATCCAAAAAGAGGCTACACATGACCGATCTCAAGCGCGGCTGCACGTGAGGGATGTTAAGAAATACAATATCGCATTCCTTGGGAATGGAGTGGTTGGTGACTTATTAATGTTGAGACCTCTCCACATTATAGCTTGGGGTTGATTATAAAGTTTCTACAGAATTATCGATGAGATAGTATGTATAAGTTGGATACCCTTGAAGTTCCATGGATCCAGAGTTACAAATTGTAGGATCGTAGTTACAAATTATAGTTTTTGAAGGAGACGATACAAATTGTAGGATCATAGGTTTAACAACTATGCTCATAATTACTATCGAGCTCTGTTGTGAGAGAACCAACCACAGCCAAAGATCTAGCAGCTAATCAATACAAGGCAATAAGACTTCCAAATTCACCTGTATGGACAATCCAAGCACTCAGAGATATTCCATGGTACATCTAGAGAAAGGAAAAAAATTATACTTTCGGTGGCAATAACAAGAATTGCAAAGAGAAATAAAAATCCAAGTACCGGAAAAAGAAGATAGACCTGAATTACATTAGGTAACATGAAGTGATGAAATCGATAACTCATTTGAATCCGGTCAAAAATTGAGCTTTTGCATGCCAAAAAATATGAGGCCAGAATGAGCTAGGAGAGGATTGGCGCCCATTTGTGAATGAAGAATATGTATACACACCCAGAGAGAGAGAGAGAGAGGAGAAAACTTGGGGGAAATGGGGACGACGACTGGTGGTGTTCGGTGAGTAATTCGCATATAACAGACGCGAGCTCTGTCTAAACGGCGTCGACGTGGTTCCGTTTAAAGTTCGCAACTTGAACGTTTGAGGTCTATCAAAAACGACGTCGTCCGTGCTCGCTGGTACTTCTCATCTTCATTCTGCGAAGTCCTTTGAAAACAAGAATTCGTCAAATTGTGAGCGCATTCCGATTTATCTCTTTGATCGAAGTTGTTCATGTTGAAGATCTTTTTCAGATTATAAAAATTTATAAATATCATTTGAATCGAATATTCATTGATATACAATCGGAGATGAGAAGTGTGGATTTTTTTTTGTGAAAATAGATTTGGTCACACCGTATCAAACCCGTATCACAAGAAACGGCGTCGTCCCAGTGATTTTATCAACACCTCGCCTTGAAACGACGTTGGAAGCTTGCAGTATTGGATCTGTAACGTGAATTCTTCGAATTGTGATCTTGTTTCGACTGGTATCCGTGATCAAAATCGTTCAGGTTTTAGAGCTTCTAACGAAGATTTCCAATTTCAATGATCATTTGAATCGATTTCTTAACAGTATGTAATCGGAGATGATCAAAGTGAATTTGTATTTATGAAAATAGATTTGGATGCACAGTATCAAACCCATTTTAGGCTCTGTTTAGGAATTTGCAGAAGGAAAGGGAAGGGCGGAGGAAATTTACTAGTACTACTCTATTTACAGAACTCTATTTTGCCATTTTCTTCCCACATTTTCCAAACAAAGCCGAAGGGACGTCCCCGAGAGAGAGAGATATTTAATTCTTGCTCCATAGAGAGAGAGAGAGAGAGAGAGAGAGAGAGATTTAATTCTTGCTCCATTGCATGTTCAAATTGAGGCGATTGTCAAACTACTTTGCGTGTATTACTGTACGAGCTGTTAGGGAACAGCGAGCACTGGTTTTTGCTACGGATTTAGGTTCTTAGAATGGAAATGGTTGCTTTCAGTTTGGATTCTGGACCTTCTGGATTCTCACTCCATCCTAACCGGTGAGCCAATTTCGATTTTTGTGTAGCTTTCATTGTATTTATATGTGCGATTTTTCATTGTATTTATGTGCTTTTGTGTGTATTACTGTACGAGCTTTTGTGAGCACTGGTTTTTGATCGAGATTTTGGTTCTTAAGAATGTAAGAGATTGCTTTCAGTTTGGACTTCATCCACAAAATTTTATTCTAAACGTCCACAAAACTTTGTCGGTCTCCTTCTTCCTTGTCCCTCTGCAAGCTGCACCTCCAGATCTCATACAGGGCGGTATACTCAAGGTTAGGGCTTTTGGGTGTACAAAAGGGTAGATGAGGAAGGGTATTGTGGGTATTTACTGAAACTATCATGGGCATTCAAGTATTTTTTACTCTCACCCCTACGGACAGGATTAACAATTCCTGGTCCCAGGTGGTATTATTAATCCGGTGAAACAATTGCTAATCCTATCCTATGCTCCAAAACACTTATCAAACAGGGCCAAATTTCCTTGTGCTGGTTCCAAAAATGTGTAGGTAGAACTGACAAGTATGCAGCTTTTTAAGTAATGAGCCACCTGTTCAGTTTAGATAACTGGCCGAACTATCTGCCAACGTATTTTCTTAAGTTTTCTGGTGCTTTTATTTGGTCCTTTATGAAGAACTTGATGAGGGGTAAGAGAAGGACATTATCATATCATTTGTTCTGCTTATTAGTTATTCTTTCATGTGTTCTTTATCCCCTCTGCGTAATGAGTTGAGATAGCAATAAACCCTTTCGTTGACCGGATGATGTCAATATGGGTGTTTTGTTTTCACCTAATGTGCCAAAAGTTGTAAAGTTTCTTAATGTTGTTGTGGATTTGGCTTTTTTACTGCAGGTCCCAAAAATTCCAAGTATCCACGGAATGGAGAAGCTCAAACTGATTTAATTGTTGGTTCGACTGTGCAAACAAAGCGGTGCGTAAGCTCTTTATTTGTGAAGTCTCAATATGGTCCTTTTTTTTTAGTCTGGAAGTCTCAATATGGTTTGCAGGGCCAAATTTTGGTATTTAACTAAGTACCGACACCAAATTTATTTGGACTACTTTTTGTTTCCTTAAAAATCTATTCCTTGAATTTCTTCTAAAAAAGAACGCTTTAAACCAAACTATATAACCTAGTTGAGATTCGTGAGTAATCCACATGGCGTGTGAGTGCATGAAACATGTAACTGCGGAGAGTAAATACAATGTAACTGTTATGCATTGGGTATCAACTATGTTACATGGATCCTCCTAATTGTATAAAGCACCCGTGTCGTAGACACTACTTTCAGATGAGGGTGTGGGGCTTATGTCTGGCACATTTAGTTGGGATGGTGAATACACCTAGAAAGTGTACTTATGAATTTGAATTTACCACGAACTATGCCTGCAACTCCTATATCATACATGAAATGCCCTAAGGCACTTGGAAAACACTATTTATCTGGGAAGATAAATGAAACTTCTCTTTGGAACTGATTGGTGCTTGCAAATTGTACAACAGACTTGATGGTGGTCTTTTTGGGAAATGCAGTGCCATTGTTTCTGCTTCTAGTTCATCTGTTCACGTCTGTGTTTATTCTTGTCAAAGAATTGAGATGCGGGAAAGTAGCTTGGTTTATGCTATTTTACTTTTCTCACTTACATTAATGGTTATACGCTTACTCTTCAAAAAGATGCAAGATTGACCATTCATCTTCTTCTTTTTTCCCTTCTTAATTTGGCTCAGTCAGCCATCTACCTCGGCAAATAAAAAGAAGAATATATTTTCATAGAACTAATCTTCAATTGGTTATTGCCTAGATATCCATATTCATTTTGTTTGACAGATTGACATTAATCTTTCTTAGGTCAATCTCATACTATTTGAGATGGATGAGATTTTGTATTGAATTTCGAACTTCTTTGGGACTCTTGGCATAGGTTTCATTTTATTTGGTCCGTTAGATATGTATCTTGATGTTGTTTGGCGTCCACGTGCATTTTTCTAAGATGCAGATACCTCCTGCTATGTAGCATAGCTTATGTTTGAACTTGAAGTGCGCTTACTGGGCACTGGTGATTATGGTCTCTTTCCACAGTGTTCTCAGCCAGACACCACTACGAGTTCTTTTTTCTTTCGTTTTTCTTAGCATTTGGGTCTAGGAGATTGAAAGTCATTGGGAGGTTTTGCAGTTGCGCTCAATGAGCAGCTTAGACAACCATCCATTGCTATATTGTAGTTGATGTGACAAATTGACATAAGTCGCATTGTTTCATTTTTTTTGTTGTCTTCCAGGAATTCCTCAACGTCAGCCATTATGGAAAGAATTCCATATCAACTATATTTTGAAAATTGCACTCCAACTAGATTTAGCATGAAACAGTGTGGTTCAGCTATTCAGCTGCCTCGCAAACTTTATATTTGATTCTGATGCTAGCAACCACTATTAGAGGTCACCGACTACCTAGTAGTATCAAGTGTATAAGAAGTTTTAGATACTTACTGCCGCTTACGATTTTAATTTTATCTATTTCATGATCTGCAGAATTTTGGTTTATTTTATTCTTTAGTTTAATGAACCCCATGAATCGTGCGAAAGTTGGATGAGTTGATAAAAACTGTCTTTGAGAAAGAAGAAGAAGAAGTGAAGACAGGCTAGGAGTGTTCGATACTACCAGTAGAAAAGGAATGTGCTTTGTGACATAGCTGAACTCAATCTGTTCATTTAATTTGCATGACTGCTTGCGAACCCTTCCCTCCCCCCGCGCCCGTCTTCCCTTTCATCTGACGTGGTTGGTTGTCGACTTGTAGCTGCTCCAATTACAGGATCATGAATTCAACGTATCTGTTTTTTTAACCCCTAGATGGATAATATATCTGCCTCATATGCATCATAGCAACAATGGGATTCAATACCAAGTTAGCATTAGGTGTGATCTTTTCATTTCCTATCTGTTAATCTATGGAGGTGTGGTAAATGCTAAACCTTATGATTACCTTTCATTATATCCTATGATTTTTTTTTTCTTTCCACTTTCCTTATTGAGCCTTATCTGCTGTTTGCTATTAATTCAATTCCAGTAATTTATTCTGTGTACCTAGCATTTACGAAAAGAGTTGTCTGAGATGGAAGTTGAAAAAGAGCTGTTGATGAGGCAGTGGTCAAGGATGATGAGTGCCCAAGGCAAGACCATAGGCATGGTCCCCACCATAGGTTACCTCCATGAGGGCCACCTCTCACTCATCAAAGAATCCCACTCCCACACCCACATCCACACCCACACCCACACCCACTGTTGTCTCAATCTACGTCAACCCAAGTCAGTTCTTTCCCTCTGAAGACCTCTCCACATATCCATCTGATTTCAACGGCGATATCAACAAGCTCATGTATAGGGGTGTCAAGTGGGCCGAGCCGGCACAGCACGGCACAGGTACGACACGTTTAAATGTGGCATGGCACGGCACAGACACGATTGTGGTCTTGGCACGACACGATACAGCATGGTCGAAGTGGGCACATGGACAGGCACGTGCACGGAAGTGGGCGAGCACGACACGAAAGTTGGCCTGGCAGGGCACGACATACACGGTCTTAGTTGGGCACAGCACGGAAGTTGCACGGGCACAGCATGGAAGTTGCACGGGCACGACACGAGGCACGAAAAACAAAAATAAATTATTAAATAAATTGACTTGCTATGTTATGACTCATAATGTCATTAATAAAGGTAAAAATAATTAATTAATTAATTTTATTAAATAAATTGACTTTCTTCATTGGTCTATTGCGTTTGCCACCCATTGGAGTGCCAATCAAAGTAGTAGTAAACAACTGAGTAATTCATGGCCAAATTACTTACTATGTGGCATATTGAAAACCAATAAACTCTTCATACCTAGTGTATAAGGTAGAAATTCTTTTCACTTGCAAACTATGAACCATCTTAGTTTGGTTACTTCCTGGCCACTAAAACTTAGTATGTATGACAAATTTTGAACTCAATTACATAAAGGAAAAATAGTTCGTAGATCAGTCCTCCAACTCCCATTTTAAGACCTACATCCTCTCCATTTTCTAGCTCCATCCTCTTTCTTTTTCCTCTTCGATCCATACTTGATACGATCAAGACAGAATCTAGGGTAGCGCATCTCGCCCTTTCCTTATGAATTCAATCAAGTCGTGACCGTCGTTAAATCCCGTCCACAAATCAGTAATTCTAAAAAAAGGAAAAGATAAAATTAATACGATCAATATAGAATTAAAATACAAAAACTAAAAGTGTACGTGCACTATGAGCTACTTACGTAAAGTCGCTCGCATTCATCCTAATATTTGTAGCAACGAGATAGAAAAACTTGGGAACAAAATTGGGGAAATCCTCTGAGAGCAAGCGCATGACATAATCCTCACGGGAACGAAATGTCAACTATGAAGAGATAGAAAAACAAATTAGTGAGAGATTAAAAGACAATTAAAGAAAGTATTTGACCCAAAATAATTAAACAAGTAATTTATTTATACCTTCTCTTGAAGATGTACTAACGAGTTTCCGTGGAAAACTAAGATAGTGTGTGGTTTATTACAACAACGGGATCGTGGTTGTATACATCTTCCAACCCTTTGAACCTCGGGTCCAACAAAAATCTATGCTATCCTGTCCGAGGGGAGCATTGAATGCCAAGAGTGCTTCAGGTTTCTTGATGTTGGAGCCAAGGTAGTCATATAACTTGAAGACGTCATTTTCGAATGTTAAGCAATTCGCATATATGGAATATGCAATGTTCCTACATATAGAAAAAAAATTAAAATAATAAGTATATAACAAAAAAAAAAAAAAAGAGAATTATAATCGAGTACTCTCTTACCTTAAATCCTTTCCGATTGAGTTTTGTGCTTGATAGCACAGGGTCAATGTTTTCAAATCGGGATACGTATCTTGTATCATTTTTTCAATTGTATACATCGTATCGAGATACGTAACTTTTTTTTTAAAGTAAACATAGTTTGTTGGTATTATTAGGTGTATCAACTTTTTAATTGTATTTTTATATTAATTATGACTAATGTTTTTGAAGCATAAACTAAATTTAGTATTTTGGCACAAGAAAATTAAGTCCAAACAAGTCCAATAGACAAATCCAAAGATGGAAGATATTATTGAAGAAGATATAAATATCTAGTCTTTAGGAACACTAAAATATCTATCTGTAAAAGCTCTAAAATATTCTTGCGAAATATCTATAGTTGTTTTGTGAGAATTATAGTCACATGTGTAATTCTAGAATTACCTCAAAGTTTGTCTTGTATGAAAATATCTTTGTACCAAAGCCTTCTATGGAGTAGTATAAATAGGGATGAGTCTAGCTATTTTCAACCAAGCCAAAAAAAGAAGTTTGAGTTCCAGTGTAACACAAATAGTCTCATTCCCCACTCTTGTTTTTCGTGTTCTACTCTTCCAAAATTTTTGTCCAACTAAACAATAAAAACTCACATATCTTAAGATACACGATACGTATCCCGATATAATGTATACATTTGGAAAAAAAAACGATAAAAGATATGTATTCCGATTTGAAAACATTGACCCTGTGCAATCAAACACAAAACTCAATCGAAAAGGATTTAAGGTAAGAGAGTACTCGATTATAATTCTCTATTCCTTTTTTCTGTTTTTTTGTTATATACTTATTATTTTAATTTTTTTTCTATATGTAGGGACATTGCATATTTCATATATGCGAATTGCTTAACATTCAAAAATGAAAACAAAATAAAATTCGTCTTCAAGTTATATGACTACCTTGGCACCAACATAGAAATTTGAAGCTCTATGCTCGCTTGTGGACATGAGGGGATGACATGACGGACCCGAGATTCAAAGGGTTGGAAGATGTATATAATCACATGCGATCTCGTTATTGTAACAACCCACACACTATCTTAGTTTTCCACAGACACCCATTAGTACATCTTCAAGAGAAGGTATAAATAAATTACTTGTTTAATTATTTTGGGTCAAATACTTTCTTTAATTGTTTTTTAATCTCTCACTAATTTGTTTTTCTATTTCTTGATAGTTGACATTTCGTTCCCGTGAGGATTATGCCATGCGCTTGCTCTCAGAGGCTTTCCCCGATTTTGTTCCCAAGTTTTTCTATGTCGTTGCTACAAATATTAGGATGAATGCGAGCGACTTTACGTAAGTAACTCATAGTGCACGTACACTTTTAGCTTTTGTATTTAATTATATCTTGATCGTATTAATTTCATCTTTTCCTTTTTTTAGAATTACTGATCCGTGGACGGGGATTTAATGACAGTCACGACTTGGTTGAATTCACAATGAAAGGGCGAGATGTGCTACCCTAGATTCTGTGTTGATTGTATCAACACAGAATTGTGAGACATCATACGAAATTGTCGTTTATCAGTGGTTGACATAAACATATATATATATTCACCCATTGGTTATGCACGTTTACTAGAGATCGTGAGATATTAGATGTTATATTGCGACAATCCTTCCGTGTTCTTGTTTGGTAAGTTGCTTGGGGATACTAGTGGGATCAAAGTTGAAGTACTTGTTTGGCAACGCCGGTGTTGAAACAACGTAGAGTTTCTAGATACAAGATTAGAACCTAGATGATACCAAGATTGCTTTTTTTTGGTGGAGTATATTTTTCAGGACTCTTCTATCGTTTGCAAACAGCTAAAGGCGGGCTAGGATCAAACACTTGAATATTCTGTGTTTTTTTTTTAGTAATATATCATGAATTTAACATCTTTTTTGGCTCGGGAAAAAAAGAACATGTTACACGCTCAAGCGCTGACACTTGCGGCGTTAGCCGGAGCTGCTCTTGTGGAGTATTACGACCATAGAACAGGAGCAAAGCAGGAGCATGTTGCTAAGTTACTCAATCACAGGCATTCACAGAAAAGTTGAGGCCATGACTTGATTAGATCTTGATTAGATGATCGTGGTTGAATTACAGGAGGACATATACTAATTTCCTTTCTTTAATTCCCTCCCCTTTTTGAAGTCTCAATGTAAGGACGGAATCATATCTTTTAATGAGGTGAATGACCGGATGGAACTAATTTATGAACTAGTTTTAATGTCAAACTATTTCTCAATTCTGTTCATTTTTTGTTTTTGTTTTTGTTTTTGCTCGGCTTTGTGTTCATCATATTTGAGATGGTTGGCAGAAATGTAATGATCTGTCTCTAGAAATTTCAGCGGATGACTGTAAGGATCCGTTCTGCTAAGATTTTTAGGGCGGTTTTGGATTGAAAAGTAAAGTTAGATTTTTTTTTTTATTCAAATTTTTTCCGCACTTGTTAGTTTTGCACTTTTGCGTCAAACTTTTGCAACTTGCTAATTTGTCTTACGAGAGGAATCGAAAATGTAAAACATTATGATCGAAACTTATAATTTTTTGAACAAACGACAAAAATAAATACAAAAAAGACAGCGTATGTGAAATATTTGTGTAATTGACTTTTTAAATATTAAAGTTTGTGCTTTTTAATGATGAGGTGGTTGTAGTTTTATGCATACGAGAGAAATTTATTTACGGAAGAGTATTTGCGGTTTCGCACAATTTTATCCGTCCATCTCGACGGCTCATGATTGGAGATATGTTTTTTAAATTTTATCGGTCAAAAATATTTGTTATTGGTCAAAATTGATTTTTAATTCGAATTATGTAAAACACTTTTGGACATGCGAACGAGCCTCCATAGAAAAGTTTTTCGCTATGCATATGCATACAGGGTAGGGTACATTAACGTGCACTCTCATTGTGACGTGCATAGAACGGGTTGAACGCTAGTAAAAGAGGGATAGTACGGTATATGAAGAGAAACATAAAAAGGTCCGTAACATTGGAACCAACTATTGAGATCAAAAATAATACTCACATAACAATTCAAACACAATCTATCACATATATGTGAGCTCCACACACAAGTTGTGTTTAAATAGTTGTGTGAATAACATTGTTGTATTGAGATTCAAATACTCTCATTATCTCATTTTGGTTGTCCATTTTCGTTATTCGTATCAGTTTTCAAAGAAAATAGGAGGAGGTAAGTATAACATACAAAAGTGCTACACACACAACGGTTGTGTATAACACAACACACAATCAATCTCTAGCCATCCGTGGCTGTAATGAATGGTCAAGATTCGTTCAAACTCTTCCTCATAAAAGTTAAACTTATCTATGCAAGAGTTTTTTTTAAAATCTAGACCATCTAAATACATCTGGACGGTCAGAATTACACACACAACCAACACAACGAACAACCAATCTCTAGCCATCCATGACTGTAATGAATGGTCAGGATTCGCTCAAACTCTTCCTCATAAAAGTTAAACTTATCTATGGAAGAGTTTTTTTTAAAATTTAAACAGTCCAAATACATCTGAACGGTCAGAATTACACACACCCAACACAACAGTTGTGCAATTAGCATTTTTGTATAACATATTGCAAATGAGAGTTCAATATAGGGGAAATTATACTTTGCCCCCTTAAACTATCACCCGGCCACACTTTGCCCCCTCTAACTACTCAATCGAACACTTAACCCCCTTAAACTATTATTTCGCTGCCACCATAACCCTTCCGTTTGTTGTCTGTTAGGGTTTTGGATGGAAAAAAATTTCAGGCCATTTTTTTTGAAGCCCAAGGACAAAATTACCCTCCCTCCCTTTCTAGCATACCCAATCATCTCAAAGTTGAAATTTCCAGACTTTACACAAACCATCTCTCTCTCTCTCTCTCTCTCTCTCTCTCTCTCTCTCCAGACTTTACACAAACCCATCTATCTCTCTCTCTCCATTGATCAGTTCATTTTCTTCTTCCCTCAGTGGAATACAATTCCAATCCATACCAATTGAATGAGTAAACATTGTCTAAAAATCCAATCAGAATAGCAAACCCATGTAATTCCCAATAGCAACTAACGAAAATTACAAAGAAAGAAAACGAAACCTGTGTAGAATTCAGTCTCACAATTCATAAGATTTGACTTTTTTTTTTTTTAAAAAAACATAAACCAAAAGATAATACTCCTACGGAAAAAGAGATACACAAAAGAAATACACATCCACAAAAAGAAACAGAGAGTACCCAAATTAATTTGCCGAGAACAATCGCTATGCACCTGTACATAAGTTTCTCAAAAAATTTGCAACCTTGTGTGTCAAAAAATGCCAACATTTTGCATATCATATCATAATCTGTTACATAAGTGTTCTTAAAGGATCAAGACACACCAGAAATAAGTTGGCAGCAAACAAACTTAGATAGCCATAAAGCTGTCCATAAACTTAGATTGCCATGAAGTGGTCCATAAACTTAGATAGCCATAAACTGGTCCACAAACTTAGATAGCAATTAACTAGCCAAAGTACTTAATTAGAAGCAAAACCAACAGGTGCATATTCCAAAAGTAATACCAAACAAAAACTACCAGCTCCATGAACTTTTCGACTGACTTCTAAAAGGCTGCATATCCATCAAGTGCCATTCCTGAGTTGTGTGCGGATGTGGAGACCTGAGAACCTTGTGTTGGTGCCATGTTTGATAAGCTTTGTGAGTGGCTAATTTGGACAATAGCACCACCTCTTGAGCTTCCCACTCCGGCTGAAAAATACACATCTCCATAAGTGGTGGACCTCCTTTGCATCTGCATCAATTATAATATTGTTTGCCAACATCTCACACTTAGGTATAGGGCTAAACATAGATCTAGTCCACACATATGGAGGTTCTCTCATCAGCCATTCATAAGCATCTTTATTAATACTTTTGATCTGTTGCATGAAATATTCCCAATCCTGAATAGTGTAAGAACAAGCAGCAGCCCATACTAGATCCTTGAGGTCCTTACCTTTAAATAAAAGCTTGAAGTTGGCATACATGTGTCGAACACAGAATCTGTGGTCAACCCCAGGAAGCATTTGCTTGAAAGTCTCAACCAAACCCTACATGGAAATAATAATGTTTTAGTCAAAATTGAACAAGCACATCTTGTCAAAAAAAAAAAAAAAAACCAAGCACATAATAATGTTTTGGTTAAAATTGATCAAGAGTGAGCAGCCCCCACATGGAAATAATAATGTTTTAGTTAAAATTGATCAAGAGTGAGTAGCCCCCACCTTTCACATTTATTCCCCTGCTTTCCAGAGAGGATATACTCCTCCCCTGTTCTTTTTGTTTTTGTAACGACCCATATTTTGGTAGTTAAAATTATCATTATTTTTATATTAAAAAAAAATAGTATTACTTAGAAATTTGAGGTGTATTTGCCGTTTGGAAAAAGAAAAGAAAAGAAAAGAAAACTAGGTTCTAGTAGAAGACAAACTAGGTTCAATTCTATGTGGGGTTTTCATGGAGAAAGGTGATTTCGGTGGCTGTTTTCCTGCTGATTGAATAGGCAGTCCATTTACTCCTCCATTTCTGTTTTCTTTTCCACTAAAAAGTCAAAGTTTGGCTAGGAAAGTGCCAACACAAAATTATAAAGATAAAGTTAAAAGTGAACATGCAAATAACATACCTTTTGCCTATCTGAAATGAATGTCCAGTCTCTCTCCTTTGGCCTCCCTATTACACCAAGCAGTTCATCAAGAAACCAAAGCCAGCTATCTTTGAGCTCGGCTTCAACCACAGCCACAGCCAATGGATATAATTGGTTATTTGCATCCTTTGCAACAGCAGCCATTAGTTGACCACCAAATGGTCCCTTCAAGTGACATGCATCAAGCCCTATTATGGGTCTACAACCAGCTAGAAAACCCTTTACTTGTGCATCATACGCGACAAACATCCTTTGAAAGACAGGGGCTGTATTCTGTAATGTCCTCTCCACTTTCAACAATGCTGTTGAGCCAGGGTTCTGCCTCAAAATCATTTCGCAATAGTCACGTAGCCTCCAATATTGTCGTCTATGATTACCCTCAATAGTCTCTAATGCCTTTTTCTTTGCCCTGTATGCTTGACTATCACTAACCTCCACCATGTGGTCCCTCTTAGCAGCCCTTCTTAGTGCACTAACCTTCCAATGAGGATCATCTGCCAACCTGTCCATGTATGTTCTTGCTAACCATGCAGAATTAGCATGCCCAAATTTGTACACTCTCGGACACTGACATGGGTGATTGAGTAAGCTTTTAATCTGAAATGCTTTGGTGTCTTGAAAAAAACTAGCATGCACTCTCCAACCACATTCATTTTTACATTTCACCGTCACCCTATCACCCTCATTCTTCAAAAACACAAATTCTGTCCCATTTTGGATGGCATGCTTTCTAAGAGCAGCCCTAAAAATAGTTGCATTGGCAAACATCATCCCCTTTTGTAGTTCTGTCCTTTCCATATCCCTATCCTCAAAGAATTCAGGAAACTCCACTTTACCCTCCTCATCAGAATTCATTGGAGTATTTAGGTCATCATCCTCCACCTCTTGTATGTCAGGAGGTAATAGGTTTGATGGACCCTCTCCACTCCCACTTCCCATGTTGAAGGAAAAAGGTTCAGAACCACCTACAAGGGTCTCACTCACCTGTTTAGTGCTAATAGTGTCACCTAAATCATACAGCTCATCTCCATCTCCAAAGTACTCAAGGTCACTACTACCAATACTCCCTCTAGGACTGTTTGGATCTGCCCCACTTTCACTCTCATTGCCTTCACTTTTTTCAATGTCACTATCCAGATTTACCACATCATTAACCATATTTAACTCTACATTCTCCACATAAATAGAAATAGTTTCTCTATCATTATGAATAGCAAACATGTCCCACACCTCAGTATCAGTCTTTAACTCTCTCAACCCACCATCCAAATCACAATCAGGGAGCTTATGATATATGTTGCAATTTTCTGAACACCCCAAGTCCTTAATCATGCTTATCAGCTCAAAATACGACATTAGGTCTTTGTCTACATTTCTTATGAACTCAACCTTGCCCATTGAATACTTTTTTGCTGGCACATTCTCAAAGTAACCCCCATGGTGAACCTCAAACACAAACATTGCATCAGACATCCTAAGAATCCAGTAAACAAATCAAAAAATAAACAACTTTACCATGTAATTTTCATTATTTAAGTAGCAAGTGGTAAGTAAACAATTAATTAAAACTCATAAGTCAAGGGATATCCAGTATACAAATTAAAAAAATATAACTTTAGCATGCAATTTTTCAATATACAAGTACCAAGTAAAGTAATTAAAACTCAAAACAAAACACTACTTTACTATTCTCAACCACTTTTTTGGCCGACATATGCACAGTAGTGTCTATATATATATATATATATATATGTAAAAGCATTTGGGACCACATTCACAAACAAACAACGCAAAGTGTCAAAAGCCCCACCTCACCCACAGACCATTGATTACTCCACCTTCCACCAACAAAGCATTCAATAGTCAAACAATACTAACAACTCACTTTACAGCTTTCAACAGTTCAAAGGAATTGCAGAGAAAAAAAAAATAGTTCAAAGGAATCATACCTCCAAGATCAGATGCCCTTGACCACCGTAAATGATGATCGGATTCTACTGTGAAAACGGTACTGGGATTTTTTCCATAGGTAGTCGAAATTAGGGTTACAGCTCAATGAATGGAGTGTATATATATATATGCGGGTAAAAAAATGGAGGGAAAACTCCCGCTAATTTTAGGGGAAAGGTTTTAGGGTTGGAAAAAACGTATTCTGGGTTGGGGAAATCCTGCAGAAGTATCGTGTATGTAGATACCTGTATTCTGTAAGGGTATTTACGTAACTTTGCTCAAAACGTTAACAGAGTTAAAGGGGTGGCAGCTAAATAATAGTTTAAGGGGGTTAAGTGTTCGATTGAGTAGTTGGAGGGGGCAAAGTGTGGCCGGGTGATAGTTTAAGGGGGCAAAGTATAATTTCCCCTTCAATATACGCATACAGACAGTTCAGTACCCGTATATTGTAGTAGCAGTAGGCTTTGAAGACTCTTCGGCGAGAAGGCGAAGAAGAAGTGAGAGAAAGAGATAAGAGGATATGCCGGGGCCGACGGTGGAGATGGAGCCGGTGGAGCCACAATCGCTCAAGAAGCTTAGTTTCAAATCTCTGAAGCGCGCTCTCGATCTCTTCTCTCCTCTCCACGCCCAATTCCCCCCTCCCGACCCCGATAGGTACGTATTTCTAGAGAGAGAGGACGGTGTTTACGTTTCTGTGTTTATGTAGAGTGATGTGTATTGTTCGTTCCTATTTCTCTTGCGTCCTTTTAAAGCCCTAGTTTTCGTGTCTTAAGCGTAGCTCAATCGGTTTGGAGCCCTACTTCTTCTAATTCCAGCACTTGATCTCGTACGTTTCATAGATGTGTGTGTGTGTGTGTGTAGAGTGATGTATATTGTAGAGCCATACTTTTTGTCTAATTCAAGCACTTTTAATAAGTAACTTATATTTGATTTCTTTGCTAATGCGCTCTTCAGTATTTTCTAGTAACTGGATTTGTGTTTTTGTGTTTCCCTTTGTTTGCAGTAAGAGGATAAGGATGAGCCAGAAGGTTAGTGACTTTAACTTGATTTGTTATGAAGCCTAATTTCTTATGCATTTTGGTTAAGCAAAATACTACGTATTTTTTGAGGTAAACTAGTATAGTTTTTGAGAATGAATTCAGTTGTTTTATAGTCTTGAGAGTTTCAAAAGGTTTTTGTTTGTATTTCCATTTTTATGAGATTGTGAAGTTACCAGTGTGTTTGGGAATATAGAGGAAAAAGTGAGGGAAGGGAAGAGAAAATAACTTAGAAGGAACATGTGAGAAAACTTTGAGGAAAATTTTTCCCTGCCCAATACTTTGTTTTGATGTTCTTTGCACTCTCTTCCGAAACTAAACAATGGAATAGCAAAGGTTTTAATTTTCCATTATCTTCCCTTCACCTGTTATTGGGGTGCTTTTATGAATTATGATATTGTGGCGTCTAAGATTAAGTGCAATTTGATTTGTGAAGTTTAATGCCGAGTATGGAGGGATAAAGAGCACAAGCAGTCAGCCTCTGACTCATGCAAAGTCGGGTAGTCAAGATCAAGCCCAAGAAAGATCTGGTCCTTCAAATGCTTTAGCTCTTCCAGGTACATTGAACTGTTTTTCTATGAGCTTCTTTGAGTTTGACATGCAAATCGTTAGATTATGAGAGATGGGTTTCTTTCATGTTTGCACAACATTTTGAAGCACTTTGGCACACTTGTCTCCTTCTAGAACTGTTCTTATTCTTTAGCAAAGAATCAATTACTGCATGGAAAGAAAAAGTAAATAATAGGAGTTTAAAATGGTTTAGATTGCGCGAGTGTTGGCGTATTGCATACAGCAAAAGAGGGGTGCAAGAGCAAAGGTAGTTGATGTTTTGATAGTTTGTTGGAAAAGTGATCTCTTCAAAGTAGTAGGTGAAATAAGCGACAGATATTCACTGTGATTTTGAATGCCTCTGTCTATGAATCTGCTGTAAGAATCTCCGCTACCGAGCATTGAAGGTCAAAAAGATTGACAAAAAGATAAGAATGCCTATCTCTAGGCTGCGTTCTTGTAAACTTATCTTTCCAAAACTTATTTCGGTATTTTTTACTTTTCGTAACTCTTTGTTCAGCATTTCGCCATAATTTTATGGTTAATTGTTCGTCTCGACGAGACGACTCCGAAAAGTATAAAAATATGGACTGATGTTGAGAAAAGTTCATATAAGACAACACATAGACAAAAAACCACTGCTGTTTGATACTTTTTTGGTCTTTGGTAAACTTTTTTTTGCTCTTCGTCATAATTTTACTTTTTAGACTCCTTTTTTTTTATATGTAATTTTACTTTTTAGACTCCTCTCATCGAGGCATATGATTAATCCAAAAAATGTAATACAAATGTAACAAAAATTCAAAAAAGACAAATAAACTCACAAAACGAAGTTAAAAAAAAAAAAAGTTTACAAGAACCCCCCTTAGGGCGGGCTCTCAAGACAGCATCAAGTTTGTCTTTAGAAAATGGTCGGCTCAGCTATTCAGAGAGGTGCACGCAACGTGCCATTTAGAACAAGTTTCCTTATGCTGGTTCCAAAAATGTCTAGGTGGAACTGACAGTATGCAGCTATTTTAAGTAACGAGCCACCTGTTCAGTTTAGATAACTGGCTGAACAATCCGCCTGCATATTCTCTTAAGTTTTCTGGTGCTTTTATTTGGTCCTTTATAGAAATTTGAGGGGTAACAGAAGGACCATTATCATTTCATTTCTGTTGCTCATTAGTTATCTTTCATGCGTGCTGTATCCTCTATTTAATGAGTTGAGAACTTGAGATAGTATACACCCTTTCGTTGACCATACCAGATGACGTCAATATCTGTGTTTTTTCCCCTAATGTGCCAAAAGTTGTAACATTTATTATTTTCCCTTGGATTTGGCTTTTGACTGTAGGTCCCGAAAATTCCAAGGATCCACGGAATGGAGGAGCTCGAACTGATTTAATTGTTGGTCCGACTGTGCAAACAAAGGGGTGTGTAAGCTCTTTATTTATGAAGTCTCAATATGGTCTACAGGGCCAGTTATGGCTCTAGTGTTTTCTTGGTGACCCCCACCAGATGTTTGTATTTAACTAATTACTGGCACCAAATTTCTTTGGACAGCATTTTGTTTCCTTAAAAGTCCATTCCTTGACTTTCTTCGACAAACAAAGCGCTTAACCAATTACCAACCTATATTACCTAGTGGAGATTCGAGTTATCCGCATGGGCTGCGTGTGAGTGCATGAAACATATACCTGCGGAGAGTGGATACAATATTTCTATTATTCATTGGGTACCAACTACCAACTATGTTGCATGAATCCTCTTAAATGTGTAAAACACCCGTGTCTTAGACACTGTACTCGGATAAGGGTGTGGGGCCCGTGTCTGACACATTTAGTTGGGCAGAGTGCATACACCAAGCAAGTGCATTTTTGAATTTGAATTTACCACAAACTATACCTGCAACTCGTACGTCAAAAGTGAAATGCCCTAAGGCACTTTGAAAACTTTATTTATGAGATAAAATAAGCGAGATATGCTAAGAAATTTGAATGTTTTGGTCTATCCCTAGTAGGCTAGTCCTTTGCATGAAAATTGGATGAATCGGACAGTTAGACACAAACCCGCAACCAAGTCTGTGTAACATAGGGTATCAGAGGCATATTGGGGCCTTTTCATTTTTGTTTGGTATATATATGATATGCAGTTGTGCACATTATCTTCTGTTCACAAAGGAAGCTTCTTTATGGAACTGATTGGTGCTTTTAACTTGTATAACAGACTTGATGGTGGTCTTTCTGGGAAAAGCAGTGCCATTGTTTCTGCTTCTGGTTCATCTGAGAGGTTCGTGTATTTCAACTCCGTGTTTATTATTGTCAAAGAATTGAGATGTGGGAAAGTTGTGTGCTTTATGCTATTTTAGTTTTCTCACTTATGTCGATGGTTATGCGCTGACTCTTCAGAAAGCTGCTAGATTGATCATCTCGTTTTTTTATAAATTTGGCTCAGTCAGACATCTACTGCGGCAAATAAAAAGAGAATATATTTTCATAAAACTGAACTTCATTTGGTTATTTCCCTAGATATCCATTGTCATGTTTGGTAATCTTTCTTAGGTCAATCTCATACTATCTGAGATGGATGAAGATTTTGGATTGAATTTCAAACTCTTTTTGGGACTCTTGAGATATGGTTTCACTTTATTTGGTCCGTTACGTATGTATCTTGATGTTGTTTGGCGTCCACTTGCATTTCTGTAAGATGCAGTTACCTCCTGCTATGTAGCATGGCTTATGTTTGAACTTGAAGTGCACTTAATGGGCACTGGTGATTATGGCGTCTTTCTACAGTGTTCTCAGCCGGACACCACTGGGAGTTTTTTTTTTGAGCGGAGATTGAAACTCAATGAGCAGCTTAGACAACCATCCATTGCAATATTGTAGTTGATGTGACATGTTGACACGCCTGGCATGGCATAATTTTATTTTGCCGTCTTCCAGGAATTTCTCAACGTCAGCCATTATGGAAAGAATTCCAAGCAGATGGCCACGTCCTGTTTGGCATGCACCATGGAAAAACTACAGGGTAAGAGAACTCTTATTCTGTAAGACTCTTCCATTTTGAGCATTACCCCAAATGTTAGGAATTTAGTCTGTATTTTTAAATGTCCTTGTCAGAATTGGCTCATCTGTCTCATCAACTATATTTTGAAAATTGCACTCCAACTATATTTAGCATGAAACAGTGTGGTTCAGCTAATCAGCACAGTGTGTTCTCTGACATCCTTAAATATTAACTTCTTTAGGTGATAAGTGGCCATTTGGGATGGGTGAGATCTATTGCATTTGATCCAAGTAATATGTGGTTCTGTACTGGCTCTGCAGATCGCACGATAAAGGTACCTTCTCTCGTGAATTTCCTTTCTGCTGGTTGACGCTAAGTTTTTGTACTGATGATAGAATACATTATCTGTGATGAATGATACTTTAATTTCATCATGGATGTATGTCAACCTCAATAGTTCAGGTCATTGGATTAGTATGCAGATCAATACTTTCTTCCTCTGCCCAAGAAACTGTTCATAGAAGCCAAATGCTTCTTTCGGTAAACGGTTTGGTAATTCTCCTGACCAACTTCTAATATATTTTGTAATGCCTTCTCCTTTATTTTGGTGACAAGATATGGGATGTGGGAACTGGAAGGTTAAAGCTCACACTAACTGGGCACATTGAACAAGTACGAGGTTTGTTCCTTACTTCTTGTTGGCATTTACAGCTGCTACTGTAACTTCATAAATCATGTATTGCGAATGGTTAAGTTGGATGTTTCTTTGCAGGCCTTGCCGTCAGCAATAAACACACATATATGTTCTCTGCTGGTGATGACAAACAAGTTAAATGCTGGGACCTAGAGCAGAACAAGGTTGGCCGTGATAAGCCTGGATTAGAGCTTTATATAAAATGCACATACTTCCATAGCCGTGTATCTAGTAACAATGGTTAAACTTAATTTTTTTCCAGGTTATCCGGTCTTATCATGGTCATCTAAGTGGAGTTTATTGCCTTGCTCTTCATCCGACTATTGACATTCTACTCACAGGTGGTCGAGATTCTGTCTGCCGGGTAAGGATTCAATTTCACAAATGAAAGTAAAGATCGCAATGTTACTTCTCCTTCAAGTTTGTATAAAATTTGTGTTTAAAGGGGAAATAATATTCTTATACTTGGATGCTACGTCATGTTTTCAGGTCTGGGATATTCGTAGCAAGATGCAAATTCATGCATTGTCTGGGCATGAGAATACAGTTTGCTCAGTTTTTACTAGACCTACGGTATGATATCTTTCCTGCAGTGGGCATAAAATGATTTTGATGCTGTGTAGTAGCCATATAATCACGACTACCATCTGCAGAAGTCCTTGTCTTGTGATTCCATCCTCATCTTAACATGTTTATTTTCAGGATCCACAAGTTATAACTGGCTCCCATGACACGACGATAAAGTTCTGGGACCTTAGATATGGTGATCATTTTTCCTGTTTTGTTTCCTTTTCCTTGGTTTCTTTTCCCTTTTGTTTTTAGTTATGACAATTGATTGTTTGTCTGGCAGGTAAAACAATGGTTACTCTTACTCACCACAAAAAATCTGTGCGAGCAATGGCTCTACATCCTACAGAGTATGTGCCTATGAATACAATAGTTTCCTTGAGGAGGCTCTCCAATTTTTTTATTTAGTTCGTCCTTTTACCTTAATTTCTTGCTCTTGTTTTCCAGGAACTGTTTTGCATCTGCGTCGGCTGACAATATAAAAAAATTCAACCTTCCGAAAGGAGAATTTATGCACAACATGCTGTGAGTATTTTTTTTTTCTTGAAAATCACATTTCTACACACCTTCCACTTAAGCAGATGTAAGATGGACATGTTCTTCAATGTTATTTTGGCACCATTATCTATCTCTTTCTTTATTTCTTTCTTTCTTCTGTTTGTTATACACGAGAGCTTGAGATTGACTCCTTCGCCATCTAAACGTGGTAAAGTGAACACCAGTAGCGTCGCTCAAGTACATTGGCATCATTATCCCTCTTGCAAGGAACTTTCATTCTGAGGTGGTTAAATGTGGGACAATTTATCCTTATTGGGCGAGGAAAAAGCTAAAATATTGCTGTATTCAGTGCTTGCAAATATTTTTCCCCTGTTTATGTTTGTTTTCCTAACTTTCCAGTTGAGTGTTTTTGTGTGGCTTCCAACACAGTCACAGCTGCCAGCCAGAGGGCCATGTATGTATGCATGTGGTCTTAGCAAAGTTAAATTTGGATAGGAATTTTTATTCGATTTTAGAAGTCTGTAGATGTGCTATGATTTTGTTACGTAAGAAGAATGACAACTTTATTTTTATTATCCCTGCGCAGAAGGAAGTCTAGAAATTGTATCACCTATATATGAAAAGCTGAAAGTCTACAAAATCTAGAATTGTTCAAGTTCTACATCCTCTTCTTTTGTCTAAAAAGTTCGCATCCACCCCCTTGAATGGACCTTTGGTTATACTTCCCGCAAATGAACCACATCAAACACAGACTTCTTTTTGAACTTCTGTGCCCTTCCAACTGCTATTCTTGGTCGTGTTTATCTTAGGACTTCTAGGCCCTTATGCAGGGTCATCCTGCACACACCTCGTTTTCCATTGGAAGTTCCGAAAACTGAACTCTCTCTCTCTTTCTCTCTCAGAACTATATCTTGTCTTGTTCTTTAAGCTTAAATTTCTATATCTCTCTCTTTCTCCCTCTCTCTCTCTCTCTCTCTCTCTCTCTCTCTCTCTCTCTCTCTCTCTGAGAACTTTATCTTGTCTTGTTCTCTAAGCTTAAATTCCTAAATATCTGACATTGGTGGTGTTCGCTCATGCAGTTCTCAGCAGAAAACCATCATCAATGCAATGGCAGTCAATGAAGACGGTGTAATGGTCACAGGAGGTAAGAGTCTGACTTTTCGAGTTTTGTGCACTTCCTGTTAATGATGAATTTGAATCAGTTCCGTTCCTCATGTTATGCAAAAGCTCGTCTAATGATACTATGGACCGAAAACCAAAAATTTTCCACTCTCATTTCTGTGTTTTCTTTTGTCCTTCAGTTATTATTGTCTTTTGATGGGTGTCTTTGAGGATGGAACTGTTATTGGCTCTTCTTTTTAATTTTCTGGTTTTTTTTTTCCTGAAGGTGACAATGGAAGTTTATGGTTCTGGGATTGGAAGAGTGGTCATAATTTCCAGCAATCCCAAACAATTGTACAGCCAGGTATGTATTTTAAGCAACCTTAGATAATCTCAAACAAGTTTGTCAATTTAAGCGATGCCAAATTTATGCGAAGGCTTGCGTATCTATACCAAAATATTTTCCAAATGCCAATCTATTGTTTTTCGTGTAATTTTTACCCAAATCATCTGTTAAATCTCAAAATTTAGGCAAAATTGTGGAACCTATGGAAGGAAACAGTAATCATAATGAAGAAAGATTTGAGTTGGTATATTTCTTGTCTAATTTGACACGAGAGAAGAGATGGCCAATATCACCTATACAATTGACACTTCGGTTATACTTTTTTCACTTGAAAATTGTATCCACTTGACACGCCGTCAAATTAATGGAGATTCTCTTAGACCCCAGCTTTGATTATCAACGAAGGGGGAGGTGGAACATTAATTTTGTGTGTGCTTTGTTTCAGGTTCGCTGGACAGTGAAGCCGGTATCTATGCCAGTTCTTACGATGTGACCGGTACAAGACTAGTCACTTGCGAAGCTGACAAGACAATAAAGATGTGGAAAGAGGACGAAAATGCCACCCCTGAAACTCATCCTCTCCACTTCAGACCACCTAAAGATATCAGAAGGTTCTAATAGTCGTCTCTACAAGTCCTATCATTCTTTTCCAGGCTTTGAGGATATCATAAAACTTTATGAAGATGTGATTCCTTTCAACTTTCGAGTGATGACTGTGTAAGGGAATTAGGTCAAGGTTTGATAAGAAGAAAAAGTAGGAATGGATTGTCAAAGGTGTCATGAGGATTGTATACTAGTTAAGTTGAGTATTGAATGCCCTAATTCCCTTGAATAGTAGTAGTTTATATATTGCAAGAACGTTTGGAGGGTCTACTGTACTGTAATTTAACCTCTGTTTTAGGGGACACACCACTTTGCGTCCAGAACAATGCACATGGTTACTTATTCTTGACCCTAGCTGCATTTCTTTTTAGGGAAGGCATTATTAAGCGGCTTTGAGGTTTCGTGTATGGTGGTTTTGCTCTCTTCGGCAGCTCCAATTACTGTTGACTTCACATTGAAATTGCATCTGAATTCTTGAATCTTTAGATCAACTAGTAGCGTTTTACTGGTTTCTTCTTCTTTTTGTGGTAGTTTATTACATATTCCTCGACATATTAAATTGGGATTTCGAAATTTTGAGTATGTGTTATTGAAGGTGGTCTGATTTTGCCAGACTGCAATGGTGTATAAGTGATGGTTCAATACAGGCCTAAGGCGAAGGGTGACTATCAAGGTCATGGCGCTTATTGTTGATTAGGAAAAAAGAAAAGAAAAAGGATTGTGTTTGTGGGTCAACAGTACGGCCTAGCTTGAGGAGGCTTCTCCTCCAAAATTGAGAAACTTGAAATACGAGTTGTGCTTTAAAATGACTCATTTTTTGATGTCAAACGAGTCCTTAGGAGACCGCTCGATGATTTTATCATTTTTACATGAAACCAAATTGAAATTAATTTACTTTGATGGTTCTATTTAACATAACAATATCCACAGTCTTATCTAAGTCAAAACGATATCGTGAACAAAGCATGCGATTCAAATTACTTTGTTGTCAAGAATAAACATCTCTCAACTAAGGGCCAATGAATCCGTCATTTATCAAGAGACAACAACAGAACGATAATAACACACGATACGATTAAAAAATGACAATTACGTGTAGGGGTCAATTTGACGGTAGAACGATAATAACATGCGATAAAATTAAAAAGTGACAATCACGTGTAGGGGTGAATTTGTTGCAGTAGTAAACAGCATAATAATTTTTAGATAGTTCGAATTGTTCAAGGGCGTGGCTGCAACTTTATACTCCATAGTATGTAGCCGCGGTAGGCGCTGCCTACTCACTCAGACAATGCTCTAAACACGAAGAGAGTGACCACCACTTTTAAGGGCATGGCGCAAGGTTTAGGGAATGGCCGCAACTTCGAGGGAATGGGGGCATGACCGCAAGGTTGAAAAAAACCTTATTTATTGGCTTATAAAAGGGGGTGATAGCAAGACAAGTCACGCGCGTGCAAAAGTAATCTCACCTCATCACCATCTCAGTTCTCAAACTCTCCTTTGAGTCTCTCTCACATAAAGAGATCCCCATCTCCTCTCTCTCTCTCTCTCTCTCTCTCTCTCTCTCTCATACATGCAAATATATATGCATAGATACATGTAACATTTTTTCTGAAATTTACGAGTGGGAAAATGGGTACTGGAGAAATGTGGGTCCCCGTATCGAAACCCATGGGATACATTATGAGGGAGCAACGACTCGTCTTCGTTCTGGTCGGAATCTCCATCGCCACCGCCTTCTTCAGCGCCAGACCTTGGTGGTCTCCGTCGCCAAATCATCATGTGCAGGAGGTCGCTGCTGACTCGTTCCCGACCCAGTCGGCTCACCGGGTCGCGTACCAAGTCCATAGCGGGTTGATGGGGCATGTCAGTGCAGGTACGTATAGTATAGTTCATCTGAATTACCCTCTCGTATTTGAGAATCCATAAATTATTTCTGTTAAGTCTGTTGAAATTACTTTAAGTAATTGCAAAAAAATTGGAACAAATTTACTCCATACAAAAAGTCTAGCTAGAACACAACTTTAAAACACTGCTCCGGAGCCGTTGGATCAATGTATGTAGTCCATGTGCATGTGCATTCAACGGCTCTAACAAAGTAACGTTAGGAGTTGTGTTTACGCAACGACAGCCTTTTTTCTGGTACTTTTGTTCCTATTTTAAAATATTTGCAATAATTTAAAGAAATAATTGTGATCCTTAAATCGGTGAAGAAGTTTCAAAAATTACATGCAGAAATGTTTTTGTTATCTGTTAGATTTAAATATGGACATGATTTTTTTTTAATGGATTAAAATTATGAAACGAGTGAATAATATTATACATTAGAGCTATTATTTAGAAAAAAGTAATGGAGTAAATCGTTGTTTTGACCAGGGCTTCTAGCCGAGTTGGTCGTTTACATTTAGGTGCTGGGAGGTAGCTGATGAAATAGCATCGATACCCTTGTACTCTCCCCGTCCCATAATGTTTGTCCGGTCTGTAAAACAAGAATGTAAAAATAATAATGTACAATTTTTGTAAGAAAAAATCAAATTTTTTTCAACAATTCACTAGATGTCGATGAATTCTTTTAATTTATGAAAAAAGTTTAAATTTTTTATTGAAAGAAGTGCGTTATTTTTGAGTCATCATTTTGCGAACCGGACAAACAATTTGAGACGGATGGAGTAGTAAAATAAACTAACACACACCGTATCGTCTGACAACAAAATCGTTATTTTGTATGTGGAAAATAAAAAATCAGGTGGGAGGATACCACTAGGGCTAAAGAAGAAAGGTCTGAGGGTAGTGGTGACGGGCGGCGCCGGGTTCGTGGGTAGCCACCTCGTGGACCGTCTGATCCAGCGAGGGGACAGTGTGATAGTGATAGACAATTTTTTTACGGGTCGGAAAGAGAACTTGATCCATCACTATGGGAACCCGAGGTTCGAGCTGATACGGCACGACGTGGTTGAGCCGATTTTGTTGGAGGTGGACCAGATCTACCACCTGGCTTGCCCTGCTTCCCCTGTTCACTACAAGTTCAATCCAGTCAAGACCATGATATCCTTTTTTCCTTTTTCTTTTAAGCAATGCTCAACTTTCAATACAATTGTTTTGAAGTCCACTCGATGCATAGGTTCACGTGCATAAGTTTAGTCAACTAAGAAAGTCGTGTTTGTAAAGTTTCTTAGGCCCCGTTCCGGAATGATAAATAAGTACTTATTTTTTAAAAAGATAATTTCAAGCTCAAAAATTATTTGTTTACGTAAATAATTTTTCTATCACTATGGATCTTGTTTGATAGATTTCATTGAGATCTTTAATACGGTTCAAAAAAAATTGAAAAATTATTTTTCATTTACATTATTTTTGAGTTTGAAAATATGAAATAAGTACTTATTTTTTAAGAAAGTGTTCTGGAACGAGGCCTTAGTACCGCCGTGCATGATTTTTTGCGCTAATTTAAGGATTTTATTACTTACTTAAATTGGTGGGGAAAAAATTTAAAAAAAATTATGTACGAATATATTCTAGTAATTCTTATCAAAAGAATAATATAAATTATTTTTTCTTAGAGAACTAGATTTATGTGACAGATGGTAATTATTTGTTAATCTGAAATCTCCGAATTGGGTCGATTTTTTTTTTTTTACAAAAGTTTTTATGGTTCTTTTAGTGGGAGTGCACCTAAAAATAGACAATTTTGATCATGTGGAAAATCCTCTAAGGACAAAGCCGTTTTTCTAGTGACAAATTAATTTGGTAGCTCTAATATATTTTCCGAAGTTAATTGGCCTGTTTTCCTTAATTTATGGATGTAATTAAAGTGTAGAACTGCCAAAACTTTTTCAGAAAATTCACTCAAGACCAAAAGATTCTTGAAAAGATCTGAATCTTTTGGATACAACATATGTTAAAATCGAAATTATGTGGTTAAAAATGCGTATATCCGGAAAAGAATTATGATCTATCGGCTTCTTAGAAGTCGATGCTGTGAAAAGGTAAGATCCCGGGATCTTGATTTTTTCTCTGTGATCGCGAGTGATTTGAGATCAAAGCTGGTCGACCCATAACTTGTTTACTCATTTACGCATGAACACAAACACTTTTGGTAATGCTGGTATACCTTGACTCATGGACGTCGACACAAGACAAGTGTGCTGGGGACAATGAACATGCTCGGGCTGGCAAAGAGGGTTGGCGCGCGGTTCTTGCTAACCAGCACCAGCGAGGTGTACGGCGATCCTCTCCAACATCCACAAGTCGAGACCTACTGGGGCAACGTCAACCCCATCGGTGAGTAATCGAAATCAATGCAGACCCACTTTGCTACAACCGGAAATACACGGATTTGAGGTTATCGTTGGTTTTTCGGAAATGTTTGCTGAAACCCGATGATGTAACTGATCATGCTTGTTTTTGGGGTCCGGGTTTGGGGCAGGCGTTCGAAGCTGTTACGATGAGGGAAAGCGGACTGCTGAGACCTTGACAATGGACTACCATAGAGGACTTGGCGTTGAGGTTAATCCTGCATTAACGTTGATACAAAATCGTACGATATCTATGCGGATAACGACGATATTTGTACATTGATTACGTCCGAGAGACTATAATTATTGCGCAATGAGAATAGCTTGATCAGTTATCAGATTTTGATGGTTTTGCAGGTGAGGATTGCAAGGATTTTCAACACGTACGGACCACGTATGTGCATCGACGATGGCCGCGTCGTTAGCAATTTCGTTGCTCAGGTAATGCATGTATGCCAATACTGCTTTCGGACACTGATATCTTTTCTTAAGCCGTTCTTGTGGCTCCCATAGTGCATTCGTGGGACTTGCGTGTATTGGATACACAGCCCCAAACCCGTCACATATGTGTCCAGATCTGTGTCCAGATGTCTGTGTCTTTATCATTGCTCTACACGTATACAGTTTTTCCCGTTGTTTTTATAATGAAAAATCAAATGTGTTCAGGCCACACACACAGTATCATGTTTTTATAAAAACTAGTGTTTATTTTGCATTGACTTAGTAATTAATTGTAATGCACATGGTGCAGGCATTGAGGAAGGAGCCATTGACTGTTTATGGGGATGGGTTGCAGACTAGGAGTTTCCAATACGTCTCTGACTTGGTAAAGTCTTTTTTGTTGGGAAAGCCATCTTTTGATTTAGATATGTTCTCATTTCATCTCTTCATGTTTTCTATATAGACGTGTTACTAGTTAAAGCACTATTACTACTCTTCAATGGTGGAATTAGGATTTTGTGTCTCGAACTTCTATTTTTTTCTGTCGTGGAGAACTTCTAAATTTTAGGCCT
Source organism: Rhododendron vialii (assembly GCF_030253575.1). NCBI lineage: Eukaryota > Viridiplantae > Streptophyta > Magnoliopsida > Ericales > Ericaceae > Rhododendron > Rhododendron vialii. The sequence goes on from NC_080560.1 coordinate 41,794,911, forward strand.
TGATGAGAACTATACAAAGCCCCTTGTTATCATTTGTAAACTAGCACAATCATTTGCCTATGTGCTTCTTATTGGACCAAACACTCTCTTAGTTGTTTTTCGAAAATGACAATGTTAGTATTTTCTACTCAAGGTATAACTTTTACGAATAGTTTGATCAAAGAGCAACTATGATGTTTGAGAGAGAGGGGGTGGTTCGGGAAACCCCAAGTGAACAAAGCCAAACACTCTCTTAATTGCTTTTCGAAAATGACAACCTTAGTATTTTCTACTCAAGGTATAACTTTTACAGATAGTTTGATCAAAGAGCAACTATGATGTTTGAGAGAGGGGGTGGTTCGGGAGACCCCAAGTGAACAAAGCCTGGGATTTCACTAACCTACTTTTATTTGCCAAATGAAATGAACAGGTGGAGGGGTTGATGCGATTGATGGACGGGGAACATATAGGCCCTTTCAATCTTGGCAACCCTGGTGAATTCACCATGCTTGAACTTGCTCAGGTACGTAGCTTACATTGGTGTTTGGCTTTAGTTTTTTCAGTTTTGTGCGTCGAGTGATTTGAATCGTCCTTTTTATTTCGCGTCACGAATCAATTTGCACCTTTCGAATGTTGAAATAAGTATAATTATATCATCAAATGGATTGTTATTGAAGCATAATCCTAAGCTACTTAAAAGGAATTTACGGGGACACACCTCAAACATTCCGTTCCATGAATAAACACGCTGTCAAAGAGGACCCATGCGAGTAACGACGGTGCACATGCGACGTTGTCCACTCGTCTTCTTATATACTAGTACTTGATGAAATTATCTTGGTGATTAGCTTCATCGTAATGGAGCAAGATCATTGGTACCCAATATCCATCATCCATGTTTCCTCGTTCCAAACAATTGGCAAGTACACGATATCGTTAAAATATCGACATACATGATTCTTGAGATACTCCATCCGTCCCGATTTGTTTGTCCCTTTTTTGACAGCGTTTGACCTCTAAAAAAATTGTCTGTAATTTTTAATTCTTAATGTTTTTAATATGCAATATGGATCTTGTTTGGTAGATTTCAATTAGTTTTATTATACAAAATCTTCAAAATCATAAAAAAAATTTACAAAATGTAAGATATAAGTATATTTTTGAAAGACACGAATTTCGACAATTGGACAAACAAATTGAGACGGAGGGAGTACTATTGTGTGACGGTTAATGCATTGGGCAATAGGTATTGCTTGTTTTTTGCATCCAACTCTATCATGCATCCTAATTGGGCTGGTTTTTATGCAGGTGGTGCAAGAGACAATCGACCCAAATGCAAGAATAGAATACAGGCCAAACACAGAGGATGATCCCCACAAGAGAAAACCAGACATTTCAAAAGCTAAAGAACTTCTTGGTTGGGAGCCTACCGTTTCCCTCCGAGAAGGCCTCCCTCTCATGGTTTCCAATTTCCGGCAACGCTTATTCGGCGACGACCCAACACACAAGAAACTGACGAGAAAACAGATCTATACATGATTATAAACAGTCTCATCGTATCATATTGTCTGTTTGTCATTTTGTATTTGACGAAAATAATGTCCCAAAAACGATAACAAAACAACACGAACTAGGAGAGAAAGAGATATTTCTGCAGATTTGTAGCCGTTCAATATTTCTTTACATTTGTATAATAAATGTGTTCTTCTTTTTTTTATTTTTTTTTATTTTTTTTTCCATTTCGAAAATGTAAGGAATGAATAATTCCAACTAATTTTATGTGCTTCATTTCATTACATGAAAGATGCGAAAGTGGCCTTCCGTGATATTAAGGTACTTTTGCCATATGAGATTCAGTAATTCGACCTGAATTATTCTATTCGTGGGCTTTTCAAACACACCATCCATGTGGGAAAAAAAATTCTGATTGATTGAACATTGGCAAACAAAAATTAGACGGCTAGAATGATTTTGAAATTTTATAAGGATTTTTCCACATTGATTTTACAAAATAAACCACTAGCTAGATTTTTTGACAACTACATGGTCAATGCGCTCCAATCACATGACAACCGACATCCCATGAATCTATAATTTTTTTTATTTTTCACGAGTTAAGTGAATGCCGAGACTCTAAAAATGAACGATTATGATCAAATCATCGGATCCAGGATGTGTCCAATAGGGCTATAAATGAACCGAGCAGCTCACAAGTTCGAGTTCGAGTTTTCGGCTCATTTAGTAAATGAGCAAGTGGAACTTGACTCGTTCGACAAAAGCTCAGTTCGTTAAGAAATGTTCGGCTCAATTAAAAAGACTCGTTTAGTAAATGACTAAATTCGACTTGTTAAGACTTGAGCTGAGTTTGAACTCAAGTTTTTGCTCGTTTAATAGTCGTGCTCAAGCTTAACAAAGCTCGGCTCGTTTGCAACCTAATAATACGTTCACATATATTGGCCCATGTCTTTCGGCCAAATCCACGAAAATGCCGGCCCATGTCTTTCGGCCCACAACACCTCTACCGTAATTTTACACCTCCGACAAACCCTAGCTTAAACCCTAGCCTCTCTCTCTCTCTCTCTCTCTCTCTCTCTCTCCATATATACCATCGCTCTTTGATCTGTAGGAGAGAGAGAGAGAAACGAAGATGAGTCGAGGAGCGGCGGCGGGCGGTGGGGCCAAGGGTAAGAAGAAGGGAGTGACGTTCACGATCGACTGTGGGAAGCCGGTGGAGGATGGTATCATGGAAATCGCCACACTGGAAAAGTTCCTCCAGGAGCGCATCAAGGTCGGCGGCAAGGCCGGTGCTCTCGGCGACTCCGTCACTGTCTCCCGCGAGAAGAGCAAGCTCACCGTCGCCTCCGATTCTCACTTCTCTAAGCGGTAAAATCACCACGCATACGTATATATGTGTGTATGTATATGTATGTAAGTTGTTGCGTACGTTTTACGGTGATTGTCGCTTTCGTTGGATTAGTATAGTTCAGTTAGGGTTGTTCATTTGTGTCTGTTGAGGGAAAGGGTTCATTTGGGATGTGTTTGGAGACATGTGGATGGAAATGAAGGGATTTGACTTCGTTATGTAATGGCAACTCCTCAGATTTCGATTTATATAGCTTGCATATCTATTTACTATTTCCGGACTGATGTGTAATTCGACGTGCTGAGGGTTGTAGGCTTGTAGGGTACAAACGAGCCGAGCTTTAGAGGGTTACGAGCCTTTTTCTCGAGCTCAGCTCTTTAATTTGTAGCCGAGCCGAGCTTTTGCGAGCCTTTTAAGTGTTGAGCTCTGCTCTTTTGGTAAACGAGCCTAAAACTCGAACTCGGATTGATTACTAAATGAGTCGAGCCGAGCCACAAGCTACTCATTTGCAGCCCTAGTCTTCTGCATCTAATCTAATAGAGGGATGTTATGTCATTAAACATTATTGAACTCGAAGTTGAAATTCATAATTGTGGAATTTATGTGAAGGGATTTTAACATCATTTCAATGACAGTAGCTGAAATTTGGATTTGATAGATTACATATGGATGTCAGACACTGAGTTTTTGGAGCTCTTCATGATGGATTAAGATTTGAAATAACTTTGTAAAAATACTAATCCTAGCGTCGTATCCTTGATGCGAAGAGTATTTCATTATGCAAGGATACCATAGAAATATAATCTTTTATCTCTCATCCATCTTCCCCTCCAGTTTCACAAGCTGTCTGCTGCAAAACCTCTCATATTGTTGTTGACAATTGAACATGAAATATTGATTATATCGGCGCCAGAGCTGTAAATTTTGGTACTCCAGTATGTTTTGGGATGATTTTTATACATTAGAGAACTTGGCTAGGCAAAGCATAATTCAATTACTGGATTTTGTTCCGGGGCTGAAGTTTGGCTCTTTGGCTTTTGATATTGTGCCTTAGAGATGAATGCAGCACCCCATATCATCATCGACCTTATGTTTGAATTCAGATAGGCAATGTCAGAAGCCCAGCTGAACATCAGGAAAGGAAACATGCAAATAATCGAGACTAGACATTGTTATTTGATGAGAGCTACTGAAATTTAGGTCTTTTATATCTGGCCTTGCATAGTTGCATATGTATTTCGACATTGAGATTGGGATTTTCATTGTGATGGATATGAAACAGAAAATTAGTTGGAGTGATGTATTGTCTTTTAAGTTAAGGAGTGTAGTTGTGGAAGGATTCTGACGAAAACATCTAATCTATACTCCAAATGAAGGGATTTTAAGATTATTGTTAAACTCATTGTGGAAATCCATAGATGTGGAATTTTTATGGAAGGTTATGACATCAATTTCTCAAATTCGGATTTGATAGCTTACATATGGATGTCGTTATACTTGGGAGATTCTTCATAGTGGGTTCGGAATAGCTATTCCATAAAAGTGATTTTTAATCCTTTATGCTAATGAGTGTTGTATGCAGCAGCTAAATCCCTTCTATTTTTGGTGAAATGGAAAGTGAAATTCCTTCATTTGAAATCCACATATTTTGAGCAATCTGATTTTTGGTGTTCTTCCTTTTATATATGATATGAGGACTTGACTAGGCAAAGATGTGTGTGAGCTTTGTTTGAGTACAGAATTTTGTAATGGGGCTGGAGTTTGGCTCTTTGGCTTTTGATACTGTGCCTTAGAGATGAATGCAGCACCCTAAATCAATGTAGACCTTATCTTTGAATTCAGATAGGCAATGTTAGGAGCCTAGCTGAACATCAGGCAAGGAAACATGAAAATATTTGGAACCGATTACTCAATATATATCCTTTTATTTTCTAAAAATAAGGTCAATTGAATGCATACTCATGCACCCAGGGCCACATCTCTGTTTACCATTCTTGTTTTCCTCAGGCAAGAAATTTTTAAATCCAATCAAGAATGCATTTGATGAGGAATTGTTTCTCCTATAATTGTGAATTTATTGGGCTCAGATTCCACCTGAAACAGAACGATTGTGCATTTGCTTTCTGCTTAAATTCTCTCTTACAGTGATTATTTAGGTTTCCCTTGAGGGAAGATAAGACAGACTCAACACTCATCCCAATGGATGTGAGACAGCTTAACTGATGTGGTTTCCTATTTATTATCAGATTATCTTTTGGTACCCCATTATCCATATCATCATATTGTAGAAGTAGTCTCATTGAACCATTTCTAGCTCACTAATTTCGTACAAAGATTCTCAACTACTCCCAATTGCCCTTGTGTGTGTTGGATTTCGTTAACATGCCTTTGCTTATGATAAATTGCTGGTGTTTTTCTCAGATATCTGAAGTATCTGACGAAGAAGTTCTTGAAGAAACACAATGTGCGTGATTGGCTTCGAGTTATTTCATCGAACAAGGACCGTAACGTTTATGAGTTGCGATACTTCAACATTGCTGAGAACGAGGATGAGGATGAAGACTAAATGGCCGACCAAGTGCCCAAGCCGATATACAGTCTCTACACTATGGTAGGAATAATTTGTTGAGAGTGCGTTTGTATTGTGAAACTCAGCTTCTGGAATTTTGTTTAGGGATTATAGTTTTGCCCTTTGGTGGGTTTAGGCAATTTTGCTGAAATGTGAATTGGTTATTTAGTGTTATGAGAGGAACAAAGAAACAGAGGAGTTTCCTTATGCAGAAGATAAATCTTGTTATGTTGCAACATATTGGGGGTATTTGTAATAGTTTTTTCTTAGATTTTAGATTGTGATTCTGCATCAGAGCTAAGTTTTACTACACGTTCTCTTGTTTCATAGTTTCCTTCGAGCATAGTTTCCTCGAAGGAAACGCTTCTGCCGATTGACTAGCATACTCTGGATACTATGCCTACTTGTATTTCGACTTAGGGCAGATGCTCAGAGGGTCATGTACCCAAGACTTGTGTACTCTAATAGTATTTTGAAATTTTGCTCCTTTTAACAAAAAAAAAAAAGGATTTATCTTTACCCATCTCAAACAGTGTGGCAAACATTTATGCTGCAAATTTTGATGCATTCATTCACCTAACCAGAATGTGGGGGTTTAAGGTTTGTTGGTGTAAAATGAAGCTTCAAATCTACCATTACCGCCGTACACTTCATTCTGACCGGAAACGGGGATGGTGTTGTGCAGCAGTGCACAGCACCATTCGAGCTGTCCATTTGGCAATTCAATGGTCCAGATTTCATCTTGGCAGTGAACAGGGGTGTGCACTGGTCGGGCTGGTCGGGTTTGACCCTGAACCCGACCCGACCCTGGCGGGGTAAAACATTTTAGGGCCCGCAAACCAAACCGAACAAGGGGTAAGAACCGTCCGGGAGCCTGATTTTTTACGTTAGGGCGGGTGGGGCAGGGCTGGTCCAACCCCACGGGTAAGGAACGCACCAACCCGAAACCCGAACCGAAACTCTTTTTTTTGTACAAAACCCAACCCATACCCGACCGAAGCATCTGTTCGAAGACGCCCGAGACCCTTGGGGTCGGGTCGGGTAGTCGGGGATTTTGCACAGACCTAAATTAGTCTATAGTGAACGCTCAAATATTACACGGTGGAGATGATATCTAGACTATTGAATTGCCGAACAAACGGCTCTGCACAGCACCATTCCCGTTCCTGACCTCCTCCAAGTTTCATAAATACCAAATGCCCCACTTTTTGTTTTTTTGACCAGACCGAATGTCCCCCCACTTTGATTCCATTATGCTTTTCAAAACATAAAGACAACATAAAAGTATTAAGGACACTCAAACCCTCCACAGCCCTGAGACGACAAAAAAGGAAGGAAAGGAAAGGAAAAAAATGGTAGATCCCACTTCTACAGAGCAATGTGAGAGGGGCCTTAAATTGATGGTGAAAGTGACAAGCCATGACCAACCACATTGTGGAGCCAGGGTATTACTCTTTTTCACTTTCACAGGATCTGGGGAAAAAGTTTTCTCCATTTCTGCGAAAGGCACACCCACCCCACCCCACCATATGATCTAAACAAGCATTTGTTCATATGGGATCTGGAGATACTCTTTCTGGACGGTTCGGATTAAAACATTCTCTCTCCTCTCCTTTCCTCTCATCTTAACACACTCTCTCTCTCTCAAAATCCGAATCGTCCAAAAATACAGTGGACGGCTCAGATGCGCCGAGCAAGTACCACGTGGTACCCACCTGACACTGAAAAATTTTCCCTATGTCTACGGGGTTCTAAGGTACATGTCCTTTTGAGCACCCCCCTCCCCCAATGCCCCCATAGATCATGTCCTTTTCTATATTCCCCTTTTCTAGATCTGCTGTGCTTCAACTTCGTCATGTGACGCATTCATCTTTCTGCTGTTTGTACCTTGATTATTCTTCTTGCTATAGTGGCAAAATTTAGAGGGACTTTCGAAGTTCTAAACCCTTCTCGAAATTCCATTTCACAAACGTAAAGTTTGCGGACGACATCATTTACCTAATCAAGCGGTGGAGCATGTGGTGTGATTCGATTTCATGTCGAAAAAAATTGTATCAATGCACTAGGTTCTCACTTACAGCAAGGGTTAAGGGGAGATCGAGGCTGATTACGCAACTTGAATACTTGAATTTTTGCTTCAATCGTTTGAGACAAATAACACTCGTCCACCAATCAAGTTTTACATAAAACCAGTCTAAATAACCCAACATTTCTCAACCATTGAAATGGAGTCAAAATTATTGAACCTGAACTTTAGGTGGTTTTAGGCATATTTCTTTTGAAGTAGATACATGAATGCCAAGTAAGTTCGGGGCATACAACAATTCTTTCACCATATGAGGCGTTAATTAACAAAATAAAGTGTTGTCTCCTACCAAAATCCTAGCATCATGATTCCATTTTTATCTTTACTCATCATACAAAGCAAATTGAAGGCCATTTAGAGAAGGTTTAAGATCAGATTCGTAACGAGAGAGAAAATGAAAGGTTGCTGCCAGGTTGAACCAAGGACTTATGGAAGTTGGGGCTATCCCATCACCATAGGCAACACAATAATGTCCTGAGGGAGACTTCAGAGGCCTTATAGTAGTACAAATTTCTTTTCTGATCACGTGCCTATTGAAGAATGAGCCAACGACTTATAGGTAGTGGCTTGGTCAAGGAAAGTAACCAGAGTCATAACACAAGTGAGACTTCGTACCCGTCACTTCCTAAAGCAGGAAAAGGGATCTCTGATCTACAACCAACGAAAAAACAACATTTTAACTCTGCACAAACTTAAGGAAGATGGAAATGGAGTGGAAATTATTGAACCCAAACTTAAAATTCCGACATCTTGTTAAATCACTGTCATATAGGAAACTCTCATTTGTGTCTGTATGCAGTAGTAATTACTAAAATCTTGTGTGAAGTTCATTAGTTCTCCATGGATTAGATGTGTGGGTTTGTCATATTCCACCAACCAAACATGTGCAGCATTTGATTGAAAACTTGAAAATGATTTCTTCACCCTCAGGTTTATTATCTCTTCCTTTTGTAAATGTAATGATGGGTTCGGCCAATGGACCCTTGCACATGAACAGAATTGTTTATCCCTACGAGCCTATTTTCAGTAAAATTAGGCCATGTTAGTAATAATTAGAAGGTAGTACAGACATAAGTCACATAATTCGCGTGCGTGAACATGAGCAAAAGCGCGCGTGTGTGAGCGTTTTTGAAACACATTCTACAACAGTACTAAAATTCGCGAGAGCGCAATGCAAGAATTAAGAGCGGGAGCACGGAACATTTTGAAGAATGACGCGACTAAAGTCAAGACTAGCAGAGACTCCAGGATTGGACTCAGACGTCAGGGATCTAAGCCCACGAAAGTCGCTACAGAGTTCACAATTATAAAAGTTAGACAATCATTAATTTCATTAACTAACAGATAGGGACCACACGTATAAACCTACAAATATCATCAAATCAAGAACCCCTTTTCTGTAACTTGCAAAGTTGCTTACATTGCACAATATAAAGTATTACAGAATCTCTTTGTCATAACATGATTTACGGCTCAGAAATAGAGAAGAAGTATAAACAACAAAGGGAGACCCTGTGGTTGCTTGTGGGTTTTTTTTGTATGTGTAACCCTGTGTACTTATAAGCTATAACCATAATCGCTACTAACTAACGATCCGTTTGTTGGACGAATAAGATTTTGAGTGATAAGGAAGCTATAACCATAATTGCTAGTAACTAACGGCCCGTTTGTTGGATGGATAAGATTTTGAGTGATAAGAAATAAACCTGATCTCCCTCCCTTATCTTCCCAACAACAAACAGACCCTAAAGGGCTTGATAAGAGAGAGAGAGAGAGAGAGAGAGAGAGAGAGAGAGTAACACTCTAGGGCAGAATAACAAAACAACAAAGCCTTCATAACCAAAACCACAATAATTTCATGATATATGAATCAAATCTAAGTTACATAATTCACGTGTAGATGTGTAAATGGGAGCACGAAAGCATCTTTAAAACATAACATTCACAAGAGAGAAGATTAAGATTGTGAGAGAATTGAGAGCGCGAGTGCATAGCATTTTAAATGATTATGTGACTAGATTTCGACTCATAACTAAATAAAGACTCTCACTTTGAACACCTTCCACATTTATTTAACTAACACCACAATGCATTTTTTTCCATTACTACCTTGTTTGGCTAAATAATACATCATCATGGATTATTTTTTGTCCTTATTCAAATTTTATTTGCATTTGTCAATTTTTCGTAAATTTTTTGAGGATTATTACTTCATCATGACGAAAGGAATCTAAAAAATAAAAAATTACAATCAAAATTTAAATTTTTTTGAATAAAGACAAAAATAAGCTAATAAACTAATTTTTTTCGTCTTTATTTAAAAAAATGAATTTTGATCGTAATTTTTTATTTTTTAGATTCCTTTCGTCGTGACGAAATAATAATTTTAAAAAAATTGAAGAAAATCTAACAAATGCGAAATTTTTTTTGAATAAGGACAAATAATACTCCCTCCGTCCCTTTTTAAATGTCCTACTTCGTAACTCCAACTTATTAAAAAAACATCATCATTATACCTTTCACATCAACTTTTTCCTCCACTTTCCCTACTTACCCATCATCATTACACTTTTTACTCACTAACTTTTCAAAATGGAATTTACTTTTAGGGACAAAATAGACAATGTACCAACTTTTACCCACTAACTTTACCAAATGGACACTTATTAAGGGACAGCCCAAAATGGAATACTGGACTATAATAAAGGGACGGAGGGAGTAATACAAGATTGACTATTTAGCCAAACAATAATCAATGCAGCACAAAACTCAAATGCAAATGAAAGAGAAGTGCAAGTAAAATTGGAGTAAATTATTCATCAGTTATTCGTACACTATGGGAAACCAACCAAGGAGAGACATATTATTTGTTTTCTTTTTTCCTTACTCTACAAAAACCCAAGATCCGGAACAGCACTAAGCAACTACTAAGATTGAAGTGACCATTAAGAACTAACCTGCTCAAGTTTTGTTTCCAAGGTTTGATTAGATAAGAGGAATGGACATGGTGGTATCAAAGATCAAATACAAAAGTATTCGAGCTCCAATAAGATAGGGTTCGGAATTCGAATCCCCTCAATTCCAAGTTTTTGACAGGACGGGACAGTCCAAATCTAGACCATATATTGGTATAAGGCTATAAGCAATGATTCGGATATGCTAAGAAACTCTTATGGTAAGAGCTTATTGATAAGAGTCTCTAAGCAAATTCGAGTCATTGATTGCAGCAATGCACAATCCAAATTTGGACCGTCCCGTCGAGTTCAAATTAAGGACCAGAGAGGATCCAATTCAGTAAGAATAAATGCATCTACCATTTGAATGCAAGAGCTTAATTACATCAACTTCGTACCCCATTTCCCCATTGGACACTATCTCCAAATTGAAAAAGAAGAGCTTAAAAAGTCACTTGTGATTCTCAAAAGTCATTCTTCAAGCAGTATTATACTAATCAAGACCAGCTAGAGCCTAGAAAGGAAGCACAAACAATTATGAAGACTCCTGATTGAGACATGAGGGGATCTAAGTCCACCAAAGTCACAATATAAAGTTCAACAATTCTTCTTGTGCATAAAAGTGAGACATCATACCCTAATCAAGAAATTGGGACCACATATACAACACCCATGTCATCAAACAAGAACACTTTGTGAAGCATGAACCAAAAAAAATGCACCCTTTTCACAATGAAAGATTTCTATTCCATTTTCCTTTCACGAAACACAGAATGAAGCAAAGTACAAGACTAGAAAAGTGAAACTAATGAGGACCAGTGTGATTTGGACTTGGATGAACTTCATACCCCCATTCCAGAATTGGACTCCACTATCAAGCCAATTACCAAACCAAAGAACTTTCTATTTTCAAAGAACAGTTACCACATACAGATACGGAGAGAGAGAGAGCGGGGGGGGGGGGGGGGGGGGGGGGGGGGGGGGGGGGAAAAAAGGTAAAATGTGCACTATAGAAACCTACTTAACCCAGAAATTTTCAACGCTAACGGTTATTTGTAAAGCCCCTCTCATATGGGATGGGACCGCATCATTCATTGAAACCTTTTTCCTACGAACCCAACATAATGCATATTAACCTCTGTAGACCAATATGGAAGGAATGGCATGGATGTTGGGAGTCATGGGACTGGTATTCTTCTTCCTATTGGAGCTTCCTCTCTTCCCATTAGAAGGATGCTTATTCAAAGCCCTGAGGGGACTAGCAAAAGCCCATCCCCAACTCTTACTCCTCCCATGCCTCACCACCGCCGCCGCCGCCGCCGCCCCACCGTCTTCAACCGAAGATGAAACCAGGCAAGAAGAAGAAGACGACGAAGAGGATGAGGAATTGGGCATGAACCCACTAAAAATCCCACCACACTTCACTCTCTCGTTGACATAACCCCGCCTGCCGCCGTCCACGGCGGCGGAACCGCGGCGGCGATGAACGGCGGTGATTTTCTGCTTGGATTCTCTGTACGATTCGGCTCGCCGGAGGGCGCAGTCGCCGAACCCAGTCGAGATCCGGTCGAAAAAGTCGCCGGAAAAGCTCCGGCTGCTGCCGCCGCCGCACCCGACGGATCTAGATCTCGACACCTTCCGGTCAAACGCCTCCGTTTCCGGGCTCCCTTCCTTCTCCTCCACTAAAACCGCCGCGAAATCCTCCCTTTTCCTAGGGGTATCTCCGTCAATTTCCTCTCTCCAGTCCCTACTCTCGATCTTCCGAGCGCTAGGGTTTCTAGAGAGAGAGACCAACGACCTGAAAAACCCTCTTTTCCTGGGGGTATTTTCGTCGAAATCTCTCCCGCCGCCGCTGCGCGGAGTGGTGGTGGATTTGCTCCGGTTGAAAAAGATAGTACTGTCCTTTTCTTGGTCCTTGTTCTTGTCTTTCTTCTTCTTCTTCTGGGTTTGCACGAAAGGTATTCGAAGAAATGCCCGAGTGGAGTTATACTCGTGATTATAGGAATTAGTAGTGGAGTTAAGATGGTGGATTACGTTCAAACTGTTGAGTGACGAGGTGGAGAGGGTGGGTTTGGGGGGTATGGAGTCAGATCTGGAGGACTCAGTGTTAGGGGATGGGGGTGAGGGGCAAGATTGGGAAATGGGGAAAGGAGAGGTGGAGGAGGAGACAAGTTTGGTGAGTTTTTCTTGGAGGCAGAAGGGGCAGATGCCTGATTCTGTGGTGGGTTTGTGAGGGTGGTGGTGGGTGCATTGGGTGGTACTGGGTTCGGCTGTGTCTTCTTCTTCTTCTTCTTGGACTCTTTCCATTACCATTTTTCCCGGTTTTTGTAAACACCAAAAGGTATGGAAGAAGTTGTTTGCTTGCTGCTGCAGGTCTTGTGTGTGTGTGTGAGAGAGAGAGAGGTCAAAAGGGTAGGGGTTGAATGAAAGGAAGGGAGGAGAAAAGTTTACTACAGTATTTGGGAGGGTAGGCTCTCCCCGTCCTCTTGTGATCACATAGGATCCGGATCACATAAGGCCAGTGATGATTTTTGTTTATTTATCTATTTAGGCGATGGTAAACCATAAAGTCGTATCGCGCGTATGAGCGTGAGTAAGATCGTAAACGAACAAAGTCGCTTGAGACATAAATAGAGAAACTTAAGCTCAAATTTTAAGCTCATGTTGTTTTCAAACCGAACACAAGCCAGTAGAGGCTCGCCTCAAGTTGGCTCGAGATATATATACGTTTTTTCGTTGGCCCATTAGGGCTCGTGAACAAGCTCGAACTCGCGTCAAACCAAGGCCGGCTCGGCTCGAGCTTGGCTCGTTAAGTTTTCAACCAAGCTTGACTCGGCTCGGTTCGGCTCGTTTGCAGCTTTAAGTGTGAGCATGAATGTATTGAATATTCTAAATTATGATATTTGTGAGAATAAGGATTAAAAGCAAAAGCAAAGGATATTCTTAAAAATTAAGGAATATGTGACTATGATTGGAAGTCTTAGCAAATAAACTATTGATATGAAAAAAGAAGAAGAAAAAAAAGAGAGTAGGTTATTCGAACATGAATTGATGCAAGTATCTTGTTGAATTATATCTGTCTAAAAAATGAACAGTTAATGTACAATGACCATTAGTAAATACTAATTTTACCTATATTTACAAATCTGTTAAGTTATAAGTTACAAAAGTATATCATATTAATTTTGTATAAATTAAAATCTTACTCTAAATGAAAAAACGGATGGATAGAAGAGACTAATCGTTTAGCCTAATCTCCCATTCTCGTTTCGTTCTACTGTTGTACCTTCTTTTGTCTTTTTTCTTTTTTTTATCTGCTTCTACCGTTGTACCTAATCATCCTACTATCAAACAATAGCGCTCTCTCTCTCTCACCGATTCACTTAATCGTAGAGAAGGAGCAGCGCACTCTCTCTCTCTCTCTCTCTCTCTCTCTCTCTCTCTCTCTCTCTCTCTCACTGATTCGGTTAATCGCAGAGGAGCAGCTCCTAGTCGGAATCTAGAATTTGGTTGTTACATTATGCAAGAATTTGGTTTTTGTTTGCCGCACTAGAAATGTGGAATGAGTTTGCTGGCATTTTTTGACTAGACCGTCGGAGGTTATTTTCGGTCTCTGATCGGTCTAGCTCTTAGTCATGCGTTATCTGTGCAGGTCAAACAAATGACTAGACAAACTCAGTCGCTGAACCAAGAGCTCAAAAGAGGTTCACCGATCTTGATCGACAACTCCCACAAAACACCTACAGGCATACAACACCACTGCACCCTGAGACAAAGAGCAACAACCAAAGGGCAACAACAATTGTGAAGAAAAAGTGCTAGGGGACATGCAGATTCCACTGATTAGATATTATCTTGGTTCAGTGAACTATACACGCTTCCTATCAACTTTAGACTGTTTTCATTTTTCGATTGTCCAGCAATCATAATTTAGTCTGCGTTCTTATGAACTTAATTTTAATTTGAAATTTTTATTTTTATTTAATTTTTTTTCGTATTTGTTAGTTTTGCACCTAATTTTTGTGGGTTATTGATTCATCTCGACCAGAGGAAATCGAAAAAGTTAAATTTTTTTACATTTACCTAAATATTTTGAAAAATAACCACTTTTTAGGCAAAAAGTGACTCTTTTTCTCTTTTAAAGAATGGTTATTTTTCTAAATACTCGGGTAAAAGTAAAAAAAAAAATTATTTTTTCGATTCCTCTCGTCGAGACGAATCAATAATCCACAAAAGTTTGACACAAAACTAACAAATGTGAAAAAAATTCAAATAATGACAAAACTCTCAAATTTAGTAGTTGGTTAAAAAAATTTTGGGACAGATATTACTAGTTGATAGAGACTTGTCATGCATTCGTGCATCACTTTGGGCCTAATTGCTTCCAATAATAATTTCGCATCATTTAATCTCTGTCCATTGATGGCCTGACCGCCAACAATAACATTTAAACCCAGTGTTAACTTTTCCTTTGGGTAATTCAGGATATCTCGTGAATTTGTGCGCAATTCGAACTATATCTGTAGCCCTTTCTATAACTCTTTCACACGCTTACGCATAGGGGGTGAGGTAGCCCCAAGAATTATTAATAAGGAAAATTGAACCCGAGATCTTAGGAAGGAAGCCAAACTCTAATTAAATCCCAAGTCAAGATCACGAAGCCAACCTCTCGGGATTTTTAAACCTACTAACTGGGGTCTATAGAAGTACGTATGTGATATCTCATCATTTGAAAATTATATGAGGAATATTATTAGCAGCTAATTAAACAAAGTGATGCCGAATTCACAGACGGTGGTGGTATGTGCATATAACGCCGACGTTGGGCTCAAGTACAAAATAATAACTTATAAAAAAATAAAAAAAATCAAGTTGGTCGAACATTCGTAGTTGCATGATCTGTGTCAGAGTTCTGCTATTGCATTGATCACGGACGAACCACCAGAGCGTACCCTCAGATCGTTTTGATAAAAGAGCACACATTAAGAGAAGGCAACAAAGTCGCGAATAGACTTGCAAACATGGGCGTTCCCCTCCTTGAGAGACGGATATGAGAGGAGTGGCCTTCGAGAGATTTTGGTTTGTTTTTTTCGTTTCCAGTCTACCCAGGAAAAAAAACTACCTTCAAGAAGGCCCTGGAAAGATCCCACCATTGCTAGAGAGAGAGAGAGAGAGAGAGAGAGAGAGAGTTTCCTGCTAACTCGGCAAGGTGGGCTAAAAAATACAGCTAAATGGGCTTTGAAATTGGGCCTGAAGCTGGATCAGGATCAAGTTAGACTTAAGGCTTTCACCAGCTATGTACAGACTACTGGAGCTACGGCCCATACATATAGGGCGTGTTTGATAACCCTCTTGGAGGGAGGGATTGGGATTGAGAAGGTGATAGAATTGTTAATTCTTTGTTTGGTTGGCATTTGTGGATGGGGATTAGTTATCCCATGGGATTGTTAATCCCCCAAAATGGGGGTATTAGCAATACCATGGGGGGGGGGGGGGGGGGGGGGGGTTACTACTAATCCCATCCCCATGGGATTGAGCAAGACTAGTTTGAAAACTCATCTTAATCCCAATTTCAATCCTAATCCTAGCCAAAACAAACATGTTATTTACAATCTCACCTCATTCTCAATTCCAATCTCAATCCTAATCATGTGCAAAACAAACATGAATGAATGATTCATCCCCTCATTAATAATCCCACCTCATTCTTAATCCCAATCCTAATCCCACCTCATTACGAATCCCTCCAAAACGAAATCTGCAATCAAACACGCCCATAGTTTCTTCTTATCAACAGGCTCATCAATTTTTTGCTTATACGAGGAAGCAATCGATATCCAAGAAAGATATATTGATATCCGTAAAATAAAATCGATACTCAAGAAAAACTTGAACTACGTAAATAATTTTTGCCTCGCTTGATCCTTAGTCAATAAGGGATTCAAAATATCTCTTTGTTTGACAGAAAGAGAATGAGCGTTCATTTGATCTTGGTCCTTGTGGAGCGAAGCCCTCTTGATAATCAAATATCCATAAATGACTTGTTTTTGGTTTTTGGTAAGAGATGAACATTACCGTATATCTTAAAGACCCTTAAGATATTTGTTTTGGTCTCCCTTTTTTAAGCTGTGCTGCAAATTTCCATGCCTAAAAATTGCCCCCTAGACATTAATCACTTTTTATAATTGAAATTTTATAACTACTTCAGTTCCTCATTTTTGTTTGACCTAATTCATTCTGATCAGTCTACAGCCTTCAATTTCGAAAGAACATTAATTAAGGAACCATGCATTAAAGGGTATGAGTTCTTTTGGGTCTATATATAGCACAATCATCTTGTTAATTTGCATACCTTCTTCTACAAGAGGACAAGACACATACACTAAATAGACAAGACATATACACTAGACTTAACGTGGTCAATTTGACCGGTATGCTTGTTCCACGTGCCGAGATGAACGGCCGGATGGGTCGCTTTGGGTCTGTTCTCAGGTCTTCTCAAGCCACTTGGGCGGTCGCTTTCGTCGACTTGGGAGGAAATCAATCAACATTATGTATTTATGCATATATATATCAATCTTTTCAACGTTTCTACAGTCTGAGAAGCTTTTGACAACAATCATTTGTGAATTGTGATAGCAACTTGAAACCAACACAAAGAATAATAAAAGGGGGGGAAAGAAAAAACAGGTAGCAAGAGACGTAGTAGAAAACTACAACAGCAACTCATGATTCTTGCTGTGAAATTATTTGATCTGAAGGCAGGATGAGGTGCTCATGTTGGTGGCCCTCTTCCAGTAATCCATTGATCAGGCCATTTTTGGAGGGCTTGGGATTTCTGTAAATAGCATATAGCACTAGCTGTGCACTTCCAAGTATGAAGCCAGTCCCATTTGGTACCTACACCCCCCCAAAGTGCATTCTCTTTGATCAGTACATTTTTAGAATTCAACAGCGTCCAAAGCCGTTCAATACATATAGCCAGACCCACATATACGTCGAAAAGCTCCGAACGTTTTAAAGTAGTATTCATAGACTTTTGGTTGTTTATTCTATAGTACTCATTGAGAACGTCACTTGTACTCAATAATCATGTTGATCAGTATGATATTCCAATAGGTTCATTATGGGGGGGGGGGGGGGGGGGGGGGGGGGGAAGATTTACATTCTGTATCATCCAAAGCCGTTCGATACATATAGCCAGACCCACATATACGTCGAAAAGCTCTGGACGTTTTAAAGTAGTATTCATAGACTTTTGGTTGTTTATTCTACAGTACTCGTTGAGAACGCCACTTGTACTCAATAATCATGTTGATCAGTATGATATTCCAATAGGTTCGTTATGAGGGGGGGGGGGGGGAAATATTTACATTCTGTATCAAAACTCACTTATTTCGAGATATATGTGCTGCAAATTTTGCGTCGATTGATTCTCGATCGACGTGATTCTTGACATGTTTGATATTTGATCATCAAATTGGACGAACTCAACATTTAGAGTTAATGATGGAAGGTCATAAATATTTCTTGTATGGAAAATGGAAAGCATAAATTTTACTCACAGCAAGGATATAATCCTGAACGAGGATAGCATAGAAAGCCCAAACGCCTCCATTCAAGAAAAAGGAAAATGAGAGGAAGAATGGCATGAACTCTACGCTCTTTGTTGTCACCACCCTTTTCTGGGGAAAAACAAAACAAAAAACATCAAGTGTGAGCATCTAATAGTAACATGTAAAGTTACAACATCACCTTTTCTATGTGACAATCTCCACAGGCAATCCCCTTTCTTAAAGTTCCCGTCCCGAGGTTTAAGGCTAATGGTAGGCTCAGAGTCAAAATTCGAATTAATGAGTACATAGGCGTGGGAAACTCTTCGGTGAAGAAGCATTTTCCTTAGTCAAACAAGTGAGACGGGACTTTCCGAAGTGAGACCAATACGCATGTGATTTCCAAACCAAAAAAGCGCGGGCTTCAACTTTTTTACATAATAGAGGATAACATTGTAAATTCACATACAGAAGACAACGAAAAGAAATGCAATCGTATACCAAAATAATGGAGATTAAAAAAATTAAAAGTACACATTTGATCTTACCATGGCAGCCAGTGGTGAGGCATACATGATGATGTTAAGCCCTGCACCCATAATTCCCATGGCATCTATTCTATTATCACCTTTCAAAGCCAATTGAGTCACCATAATTGCTACTGCCAGAAAACCCACGTCCAGAATCCCCACAAGAATCGCAGTCTTAGCCTAAAAACATGATGATCATGGCTAATTAAAAATATAGGGAGATTAATTATAAAAAAAAAAAACACGTAATCACTTATATCTTTTCCTACATCTATATATATATATATATATATATATATATATATATATATATATATATATATCTCCATAAGATAAAATTAATAAGCCTAATTAGTAATTCAACCTTTGATGATAAATTGGATTTTCGAAAAAAAAAAACTTTAGATGTTGCCCTCCCATTCCCCCCTTTTGGAAATATACTGCTAACATTTTAGAAAAAAAAGTTGTATAATATACAAAAAGTGATATCAATTTTTGCCGATACAAGTCGCAAAACGCTACGAATTAACGTATAAAAGGTGATGATGAGGAAAATCTTAGGAGAGAGATCACTATTTTTTTCAACAAATTCTTATGTGAAAGAGGCTAGGGTGTAGGATTTTTGAAAAAGGAGATCATCTCTATAGTTCTAAATTTTGAAGAACAAAAACCTAAAATGATTATACTAACACGATAATTTCGCAACGTGAGTAGGGCAGTTGTACGTCCAGACTCATACGCCCCTTGATACTATACCTTGTGTACACATACATGGAATGTATATTCGGAATGTATATTTGTATATACGAGAATAGAAATATATAGAAGTGAAGGAAAAAGACGATGGTGGTGTTGATGGATGTTGTCGAGCAGATCCCTGCCGAGCAGGTGCAGAGCGGCCCATCCGGCTATTCATCTCAACACGGATGGCTTGAATCGAATCTGAGCGCCTACAAATTGCATACAGATCTGAACCGCTCATTGCTTGGTTAAGATTAGAGCCATCGAAGCGGCCTAGCTCTCTGCACCGCTCCACGGGATGCTGCCATCTCCCATTCTGTTGATGATCAAGTGGTAGCTAGAAGCCTAGAAGTACTTACTCTCGTATTTTGGGGTGCGTATATGAGAAATATGGAGAGATAGATTGCTTCAACAACGATGCCGAAGCCATTGACAGTGGCAACAAGTAATTCACCAGATTTCATGAGCCCGTAATAAGTCCACAACGAAGAATTCAACAATGTGCAGATGTAAGGAAGGCTTTCAAACTCTTCGGTCGATCGCTGCTTTATTATTCTCCAGAATGTACTCCTGCATTAATTCACAAATTAAGGTTTTCATTCTCAATCTCTACGGTTGCGATTTTTCATTCCTTGAAAATAACAATACGGAATTAAAAAAATACTAAGACACAAATTAAATCGTGGGAATATTTGTAAAATAGATTAGCATTTGTATGATGCTTGATTCCGAAAATTCGGTTGTTTTCAGAATCAATTGTGCAGAACACTTAAGACAATCAACTCTCTCTCTCTCTCTCTCTCTCTCTCTCTCTCTCTCTCTCTCTCTCTCTCTCTCTCTCTCTCTCTCTCTCGATCTCGATCTCGAAAGTATGTGCATGGACAAACATGTGAAAAGAAGAATGGGGCAAATTTAAGAAGCTAGAAATAGCTTACATGGGGGAGAGAAACATCAGAACAGAGATAACGTTGCCTGCAACAAGAAAAGGCCAACAAATGAGTCCCTTTTTTTTTTTCTTTTCTATTTTTGCCCTCCTAAATTAATCAAATGAATGATAAAACACCGACATCGATCGATCACACTTCGACTTAAATGTGTAGAACAAGAATATAAATGTAAGTTACCTATCACTCCAATAACCAAACTCAAGCCTTCCATTTCCAGGTGAGAAAACCTGAAAGAAAAAAGCACTGAGTTTTGATACTGATGTTGGGAATTATTTGAGGCTTGCTGAGTGCTGGCTTTGGGGAGAACGATTAGAAAATGATAACTCATGTTGCATGCTTCAACAACTCATGTTGACTGCTCTATATAGTATATTCCATCACATGTTTTGCACTACCAATGAAGATCATAAATTATTTGGGTGCTATCAACGGAGTCAATTTATATTTGATTTGATCTTGGGGGTTTTTTTGTTACCCAGACATCCGGGTCAACTTGCACGCATCTCGATCGACTAATTTTGGACTCCTGAAGTTAACGACCAAGTAAACCCTCGAGTGGGCTCACGGTTTGGAATGTTTAGCCTCTTTGGGATTGAAACATGTGAAATCATGGAGAACAAACATTTATTTGATTTCTCATGTTATTGGTTTTGGCTCGGCTTTAAGTGGACTCTCGCTGGTAGATTGTGGAGTTAGTCCCGCAGGAATTAATCGTTTTCTACGTAACCTCGCTCGGACACTCGAGTTATCATTAAAATGCATTATTTGGGAGGAGCCCATTGTAAAGCTTGTAGCAACCTATGTAAATTAATTAACAAGTGGTCAACTAGCCGTTAGGTAGGACATATATTTCTTTCGGTTTCGTGATTAATGCGTATTCGTATTTGTATTTACCCCAAAAAAAATAAAATAAAATAATGCGTATTTGTAGCTGCTTAACATGTGCTTTAAGATTTTTTTTCGAGAAAACTGAAACTTTCATTACCAAAACATAGCCAAAGAACAAGCCCTGGGTTCCCGTTGTTCGCAAGGCCATCCAAGCCGTTCGTGCTCGGCAACGGACGATTCAGATTTCATTTCAGCTGACGGTTCAAATTTTATCTTGATAGACGGCAGAGATATGTTCGTCTAAGATAAAATCTGCGCCGTTCATTGCCGAGCACAGACGACTTAAACAACCACGTACTAGCCCTCCCCTTTCAGACTTGTTGCTTTAGGAGTGTACAAAGAAACTTTTGGCATTATCGACTTTTCACAGGTTTTACACCCCATATTGAGTTGAGCTTTACAATGCGACTCAACCAAATTTCACAACTACTAGCCAGGATGGGGAAAAAAAAATACATCAAGAAGGATTGTAGGGTCCAAGAATTAGTCCGAGATAAACGTAAGTTTGCTCGAGATTCTCTGCATTACTAAAACAATCATAAAGCGCTATGGAACTGTCGCGGTGTTATGCATACCCACGGCCCACCACATATTTTGCATGAGATCAATTGTCAAATCATGAAAAAGGAAAAATAAAAAAAAGAAAAGAAAAGCCAAAGCTCTCTATTTGTAAATTGATTATTAATTAGGGCATCCGCACCAGCCTCTTTATATTTTGGATCAATTTACACCTTAAAAAGTCACTTTATTACTTTAGCTACCCATTTTTAAAATAACTACTGCATCAGATTCTTTACTCTCATTCTCCTCTCAATAAATAATCAAACCCATCTCAATTAAATACTCTCCATTGCCTCGGAGAGGGAAACAAAAGCAAGAAAAGGTGCAAAAATCAGAAGAGGTGGACTGGTGGAGTACAGAAAGAGGGATTGGGAAACAATATAAAAGTGGGAAGCCAGTGAACAGTTCCTCGGCTGTCCAACCGAGCAACTGTAGCAATGTTAGAGTTTTTTAAAAGTAGAGAGGAAAGAAGAGAGACTGATGCAAGGGTTTTTGGGTGTTTTTTTTTCTTTTGGCTCTTTAATTTAGTTTGAAGAGGGAAGTAAAGAGAGAGGTGTGGATGCTCTAAAACCTAAATGTACCCTTCACTCAACAAATCCTTCAAGGTTAAGCTTTATTATGGACTAGAATTGAGTATTGGACTATTATTTCTCTTCAAGAAAAAATTTGGGAGCTCGAGAAAGATAGATTTGTGCGTACATGAGACTTACGTATATTAATGGGCTTCACACATTAATTTTGTTAATTAAAGCGCTAATATTACCCAGCTCGCCGGTGTTGAATTTTGCTTAATTTTGTTTTCTTCACCGGGTATAGCTTTTTGGGATTCAGATCCTCTCCACACCTCACTCTCCACACATCTTCCACACCTTTTCTTACCAAGCTGACAGCACATTAATGAAATCAACAAACGGTTCAGATCAAGCCACCAATTCAGATTTCAAATCTTATAATTGGACGACGTCGTTTTTGCTCTTTACTCCAAACGGTAAATTAACTCCCCGTTTACTTCCAACCATCACTCTCGTCAAAGAGTACGCAGATCAAAATCAAAAGAAGAACAGAGATGCTCTCTAGCTAGAGATGATCTTCACTGCTACATGGTCCGCCCAATCGATCCGGCGACTCCAACGATTCTCGGTTCTTCATCTCCACTGTGTAATTTATTGATGCCTCTATGGTCTGTAGTTGATTTAGTTTTATTTTCCCTAAGAAGAATAGGGTTTTGTTGATTTGGTTTCGTTTTGATTTCTGGTAAATGGAGTAAATGTTTTGATTCTCCTCCATGTAACCGAGGAGCAGGATGTGTTCCGAAATTACACTTGATGTTGATGAATTTTTACATTGGATGGCTGATCAATTAACTGGGGATTTGAGAATCCATTAATGTATGTATTTTTTCCTTGGAAAAAAATTTCTTCGAGGATGGTGTTTGTCCTGCTCAAATCTAGGTCTAGGGAGGTCAAAAAAAACGAAAATGGAAGATAAATGAGAACGTGAGAATGTAAAATCAGATAAAGTGCAAGAGGAGAGAGAGAGAGAGAGAGAGAGAGAGAGAGAGAGAGAGAGAGAGAGAGATTGTTGCGGATGGAGAAGGAGAGAGAAGAGAGAGAAAGGTGGGTTTTGGGGGAAGAAATTGGGATTTAATTTAACGCCTGGAGCTTCTAAACGGAGAAAATGGGGAAGTTAATCCACTGTTTGGAGAAAAGAGAAAAAACGACGTCGCCCAACAATGGCATTTGAAAGTTGAATTGATGGTTTGATCTGAACCGTCCGTTGATTTCATTAATGTACTGTCAGCTTGGGAAGAAAAGGTGTGGAAGATGTGGGGAGAGCGAGGTGTGGAGAGGATCTGAATCCAGCTTTTTGTTGTCCTTTTCAAACTCTTATTGGTTTTAAATACTAGTATATTGGAGCCCTACGTCATGAATAATAGACATAGGTGTATTATCTCTAATCCATATTTTAACCAACCTAGTTGTAGAATCTAGCTACTAATATATCTCAATGTTACCAAAAGAATTATTATAATTATTATTGGACGGAGCCCTATTGCATGAATAATACTTTGTGCATGTTTTTGGCGGGTATTAATTATCAAAACACGTCCTGGACCGTCATTTTTCCGCCCAAATATGAACCAATTATTTGGCCTGCCTGTAATTTATCAATCTAGTTATAGAGTTTTGCTACTATTATCTCAAGGCATATCACAATGTCACTAAATAAATAGTACTCCACTGAGTTTAAAACTACTAGTACTACTATTTGTGCCAAATGAGCTGGCCCATGAATTGGACAAAGACATTTCCAGGTCACCTTCAAGGGCCCTGATGTGATCACTAACTGGCCACACT
The DNA here is from genome assembly GCF_030253575.1 of Rhododendron vialii. Lineage (NCBI taxonomy): Eukaryota > Viridiplantae > Streptophyta > Magnoliopsida > Ericales > Ericaceae > Rhododendron > Rhododendron vialii. The sequence continues at coordinate 41,818,939 of NC_080560.1, forward strand.
GCTCAGAGCAAGTGTTCGTTTTATTGAACGAGACAGCCAGAGCATGAAGCTCATGCTTTCAAAAAAATTGAAAAGGAAACCTATCCTTTTGTTTAAAATTGAATATACATTCAGATTATTTCTTTTTGCATCACATAAGTGAACTTATTAGGAAAACTATTATGACAAAAATAATTTTTCCAAGGGAACGCTAATTGCAAGTGGAGTGGAATCCAATTGGTGCCGCCCTAATACTCTCATGCATATGGACAACATTCGATTTCCGCAAGCATCCACGCACAACTGACCCCATGCCAATCATAGCATCTTTACCATGAATAACCTACGTGCATGTTAGGATAAGGAGACAAGGAAAAAAATCGCATTAGTGTGAAAGCAACCACTTACAACTGGCTCCCTTGCATTGAAACACTCAATCCTTTTGGTTTGGAATTCGACTCCTACTTACATGCTACTTTCTCCGTCCCAAATTGGATGTCAATTTTTGATATCTGTGCCAATTCAGTTCATTATATTTTTTAATATGGATCTCAAAAAATATGCAATATGGATCTTGTTTGATAGTTCTCGATTAATTCTATTTTACAAAGTTTTCAAACTCATAAAAAACATTATAGATTAAAAGATATAAGCGATGAAAAAAACACGAATTTCAAAAATTGTACTAATGTTTTTTGGGATGGACGGAGTATTAATTTTCGTGTTGGGTTAGTTCATACGAGGGTTTTTCCTTACTTTAATTGAGCATACTGCGAACAATGAAATTAATTTCTAAATTGTTCGAATTTTGAATTTCGAGACCAAAAATTGTGATATAACTGTAAACCAAAAGCAAGGACGGATCCTTCAAATCCTTTTCAGACATTATAACAAGCATTTGGCCCTGCATCACATGCAAAATTGTGATACAACTGTAAACCAAAAGCAAGGACGGATCCTTCAAATCCTTTTCAGACATTATAACAAGCATCTGAGGCATCACATGCTGGTGGGCACACAAACTCTACGCCTACTACTCCTTTTCACCCCTTCGCCACTGCACTCAATTTCATTGTCCAAAACACTTTTGAACGATCCGAATTTTAAAAAACTCTTCCCTGAATGAGTTTTTTTAAAAGTCTGAACCATTAATTGCTGAGATGGACGATGAAATTAGGGGAGCGGTGAAAGCAAGCAGTACCTTAGACGAGTGCTCATGCCAGTGAGAAGCATCAGGGGCGTAGCACCACTGGGTAGATAAAGGTCCTACTTAAGGGGCGTAGCACCGCTGGGTAGATAAAGGTCCTACTCAATGCAAGGGACAAGTTTTTTCAACGGAACTTGGTAGGATACATGACACGGGATACATGAAAGTGTTTATAAAAGAGAATGGACGGCTCAATCTAAATCGTTCATTCTCTTTCCTGGACAGATAGAGCCGTCCATTCTCTTTCATAGACACTTTCATGTATCATAACATTTCGGTTTTTCAACTTCTACTCCATGATTCCCTGCAGCCTTTTCAAATTGCCTTAATTATTTGTTCCAACTCTGTACGCTGAACTCACTGTGGCTTTTCACACTAGTATGGGAAAAAATCCTCAAAATAGGCATATTTTGAAATTTTTTCCACATTTGATCCCATGTGTATTCAAACAAACAGACCAAGTATGTCTCTAAACGGTTGATCCCCCCAAAGTCATTCAACTTTTAAGAATACAAAACATGTGTTTGATTCTACATCAAGACGAATATCATTCAGTTCTCCCAAAGCTAAATTACCTTGCCGACACATCCATGTATTATTCCTGCTGAGCTCACAATTATTTGGTAGAGAGAGAGAGAGAGAGAGAGAGAGAGAGAGAGAGACTAAATCCGGTGATGATGCATCCAGAAGATTAAACCTATAGGCGAGATTTTGCTTGTTCCACCGAAGAACTCTGCAAAGGTCACGTCCACATATTTATTAGCAAAGTAGACACAATAGTCATCTAGTTGAAGTTACTCCCAGTGTCCCAAAATGATAGCCCATTATGAACAATTTTTGAACTTACAAAAAAAAAAAAAATTGAAAAATTATGCACAAAAGTGCTTTATTTTTATCAGAAAAAACAGTACAACTTTTTATGATGAACTAAAGTTGTGGGAGGGAGGGAGAACACTGGTAAACTAAACGAACCCTTAACTACTTAAGTACACAAATAAGTCCTGAAAATCTCACCAGTGGAGCCCCCTTGGCAGCTCTTTCAGCCAAGAATGAGCATGGCTTGAAGAACGCTGCTCCGTACATGTTCGACCATTCTTCCAATCTCGAACAGATATATTTTGATCCTAAAGAGTCCGCCCAGAACAGGATCCCTCCCCTGATCAAAGATAACACAAAGTTATATGAGCAACTCAAACAAGCTCCAACCAAGCTCTGATTGCATCACCAAGATGGATAACACAATTTGAGTATTCATATCTGGAGACCCAAAAGGAAAATGGAACTGGTCTCTATACATAACTAATACTCATCATACATAGATTCCATGTGCACGAATTGGTACTGTGGAGAAGTTATCGACAATACTTACAAAAAGTGATCCACATTTGGTATACCCAAATTTTTTCTAAAACAATTAAAAAAAATATTTGTTGGAAATGAAGGATTGTGTAAAATGAATTGAGCTTTTAGGAACTAGGGATGGAAAAAGGAGAATTGTGATTGTAGGGAATGCATATCAGGCGGATGAAACCACAAACCTGTACGGTGGGAACCCCATGCCCATTACAGCAGCAATGTCGAGATCTGCTGCTTTGACTGCAATTCCTTCAGCAAAGACTCGGCAGGCCTCATTCACCACAGGGAAGAATGTCATCTCCACAATGTCCTTGTCAGATAACTTCATCATCTGTATCCAAGTTCAACCCCGCCACATTAGAGAAGCATCTCACAGAATCCACAAACATAAACATAGGTAATCTCCTGCGGGAATTCTAAAAATCAAAGTAGACACCTTGTCGTCCAATAACTAAGATGTTGCCATAATGTACTTCGTATAGTTGATTGTCGGGCTCTGTTTACACCTACACTTTAGTTTTGGATTCTTTTGAGGCCTTTGATTAGGTTTTTGTTGTATAGATGACAAAGGTTTTATCTAAAAGAGTTGCACCGCTTTCATGCCTCTTTCTGTATGCAATACGCCATGCTTACAGAGTTACAGGAGTTAGGTCAGCGGTAGAGAGTTCCGCTCTTGCAATTAGATCGTTGCTGTTACAGATTAACCCATCCTATAATGAGTTTCTGGGTTTTATTCAGGCTTTTGGATAGGTTTTTGATGTCTAGGTGAATCAGTGAGATATTGTCAATGATTACACACTTTCACGCATTTCGTGCCTCCTTTTTTTTTTTTCTTCAAATTACAATGACTCCATGGGGTTTTAGCAAAAAGACAAAAAGAAAGGCTTTTTTAGACGTGCCTAACGAAGCTGTGGTACACTATTGTGGTATAAGATCTCATTGCACAACCCACACCTAGGTAATGCAGATACTCCCAAGTATTCTCCTAGCAAAGAACGACAAAAGTAGAGAGAGAGAGAGAGAGAGACCTTAGGATCAACATTGACACCAGAAATCTCCCTCGCCTTCTGAATATACTTTTTCAATTCAGGATCAGGATTCGCCTTGCGTTTGTCGTCATAAACATAGAACCCTTTGCGAGTAGTTTCACCTGAAATAATTGCCATAGGAGTTCATGATGCTGGTTCATTTTTTAAATAGCAGCCACAAAAGAACAAAATTCTACCTGCTCTCTTATCCTCCTGCATGAGTGGGATTAGCATTGATTTATAGGTTCTCTCTGGAAAATTTTCGACAAACTGCGAACCAGTAGCAATCGCAACCCCAAAACCAACCAGATCACATAATCTGCACGTAGAAGCAAAAATTACAAAACCATGACTTTTAAATATCATTCTTATTCAAAAAATAATTAAAAAAGCAGTTATGAGATCAAAATAACAGACAACAGTAATATAGAATATACCTAAATGGGCCCATAGGCATTCCAAATTTGGTGATTGCCTTGTCAATCTGATAGACATCTGCACCACGTTCAACAAGCAAAAAGGCAGCTTGTGTGTAAGGGAAGAACATTCTGTTAACAGCAAATCCAGTGCAATTTCCAACCACAACTGGTGTTTTCTTTATCTTTTTCCCAACATCTAGTAAGTCAACAATTACTTGTGGAGATGTCTTCTCCGTACGAACAATTTCCAAAAGTGGCATGACATGAGCTGGACTGCACCACCAGCAAAACCAATTTTTGAATCATGAAAGATATAATCGTCAAGACACTCAGATATGTATTCCAGGCAACAGCTTATTTACGTTAATTTATGTGGATTCTGTGAGATGCTTCTTTAATACCTGAAGAAATGGGCCCCAATAATCCGGTCATGGGATTTGGTCTTCTCCCCAATCAAGTTCAAGTCAATTGTGGAAGTATTACTCGCAAGAATGCAGTGAGGAGGACAATACTTTTCAAGATCAGCAAAAATTTGCTGCTTTAGTGAGACATTTTCAATAACAGCCTGTTTGAAGCACCAAGGAAATGAAACTTTTGAGACTTGACAACAACATAGACACAAAATAACGATGAACCATGTTACTACCTCTATGACCATGTCAACATCTCTAAAGCTTTCATAGTCAAGGACACCCTTGAGAAGGGAAAAGGTTTTCTCAAACTTCTCTTGAGTCATATTCCCTTTCTTCATGCGGCTTTGCAAATTTGCTGAATGGAACGACTATTTAGATTTCGGAAACCATATAAACAAAAGAATCTGAGAAGAACTAATGCAAAAGTTTAAGTTCATAAATCACAAAAGGTCTCACCTCTGACTCTACCTACACCAGCCTGTAGGAACTTGTCATTCACTTCTTTCAAGATCACAGGATAGTTACTGAGAATCAATGCTGTTGCTATCCCAGAGCCCATCAATCCTCCACCAAGAATAGCAACCTTATTTATTCGCCTTGGAACCAGACCACGGTCAGTGATCCCAGGTACCTGTTCTTTATTCCAATCAAAAGGTCTTAGAACCTCAGGTAATGCTAAAATAAAGACAAACCTCAAAAATATACCAGGGTTAAGAGCTGATATATCTGGGTTATAATCCAAACTAACATTTTTATGCAACACAACTAAACACTCTTTTCATTAGTCCTAATCATTGTTGTCAAGGGCGAAAGGCGCAAAGTTTTGTTGGGCCTGAGGCGAGAGGTGCAAGGTGAGGCGCGCGCCTTTTTGAAGAGAGGCGCACCTATGCGACAAAATACTTATTTCTGAAATAATTGTGTTATGTGCACTTTTTTTTGAAAAAAGCTCACTTTTTCATGCGCAAAGCGCGCTTTTTTGTGCCTTGTCACTTTTCTCGCCTTCTTGTTTTTTTGCTCGCCTTTTTCAAGTCGCCTCGCCTGGGGTCAGCAAGGCGCTGGGGGTGCGCCTCGCCTCGCCTTGGGCCTAGGCGCACCTTTGACAACTATGGTCCTTACTACAGTGACCAATTCTCCAAGCTTCGTGCTCATGTAGACCTGGTTATGAGCTTCTAAACATTTTAGAATCATAAACCTGACCAGAGACTCAGAATCAAGTTGGAATCAATATATGTGAAACTGAAAAACCAAAAGTACAAATTAAAACAGCTCAAGCAGCAGAACACTAAGAAATAGCTGCCTGCCTCACATTGTTATAACAGAGTCAAATGGACACATTTCTCTAGAATTTATATTTCTCAAACTTCTAAAAGTAAATCTGGTTCAAAGTTATCCCAAGCTAAGAAATAACTCAAGAATTTAAACTGCAGAGACCAAAGTTGATATTTTTTTAATATGGAGTAGAAAATTACTTTCAAATTTCAATATGCATCCACATACAATGTTTCACCGACAGGAGAGTTAAAGAAACTAAATTTTTATACCTCCTTGCTAGCAAGGACAAGGAAGTTATTATCCTCCACAAAACATAAACAGGTTGCTCGGCTCCTTGCCATAAGCCAGATATACAGTGGCAACATTGTAACAGTTTTACTTCAACTTACCCTTGAGGTTCCACGTTGAGCAAAGAAGATGTGGACCAAGCTCTTGCAAGTATCTGAATGCAATAATTCTTGGAAGTCTTCAGCTTCCTGCCAACACCACACAAGGAGTCATATCCTAAAGAACATGAAATCAACTTTTTGATGGAGGTGAAATAGAGTAGGGGACAGATCAGAACCTTCCAAAGCCCAGCACGGGGCCCAGAAACTATACCAGCTTCAATGACGTCAATGCAAACTATTGGATGCTTTAGGTTGGGAGCTTGTTTCCGGGTCTGAGCTCTCGCAAACTTAAAGATCTCCTTTGCTTCACCAAGGGGTTCTATTTTGTCAGTCTTGTATAAGCTAGCAACCCACGGTCTTCTACGCTCAAAAATATCGAGGGCCCACCGACGAGCAGTGCTTACCAACTCTTCTGGTGATACTATTGCGTCTACTAATCCTAAACTCAGAGCCTCCTCCCCTTTAACCGGCTTTGACATCTATTGGGGGGAGAGAGAGAGAGAGAGAGAGAGAGAGAGAGAGAGAGAGAGAGAGTAAAATTAGTACAATGTATTTATATACGTTGGGAGATGATGTAAGGCAAGCCACATCATACCAGCATCATTTCAAGGGATTTAGAGAGGCCAACAAGGCGTGGAAGCCGCTGCGTACCTGAAACAATTCTAGAAGCATGAGTTGACTTATAGGCAAGGGGAAAAAAAGAGTACAATGACACTTCCAATGCATCACAACAAAGCAATCATGTTATTCACAAGTTAGCAGAAAAATCATCAATTCTGACTACCATCAGTAATTAGGACCTCAGATTAGGATAATCCCAGCACGCTTTGAAAACGAATGAGCACAGAAACAACTACCAGAGATAAATTACACTGTTTATCTGCTTTCCATGACGTGATCCATGAGTAGTTCACATGATATCATTGTTTGTGACTAAATTGCATGCGCTGTCTTCAGCATGTACGTGTATTTGTACTTGGTAGAATCTGACTGCTTAGTGCTTACTGTTAGAGCTTGTCCTGCATTGGTCAAGTACAACGTCCAAAACTAGTATACTAGCTTGGGCGGCCTCTCCTCTCAATGCCATTTGGTTTTCGGAGGCTTTTCGACCAGACTCTCTTGATTGGTTGCCCCATTATTTGTGCCTTAAGCGCACCTTGTTTCGTTGTTCGTGGAGATCCCTATGATATGGATCATTTGTTTACCTCTCCACGTGCGGCTCAGGAGCCACACGTGCGGGGGAGTGTTAGAGCTTGTCCCACATTTTTAATTACAACCTCAAAAACTAGTTTATGAGGTTTTGAGTTAGATGCTTTACCACTTACATAAAGAGTGATTCAGAAATTTCACAAAATAAAATTTCATTCTCCTCCTCCAGTTTATCTAGATTACTGCAGTCACCAATCCTAGCAGAAGTGAGTAGACAACTATTTACTGCCAGGTATAAATACAGCCAACAGAGGAGTACTTGCTTACACAATTGTTGCTAAACCCTGTAGCCCAAAGACAGTATTTAATTATTTTCTTTATAGCAGCCCTCCCACGAGCTATCGCTCTCGTTGGATTGGCATGTTTTGCCAATAACACTCTAAAAGTTTATCTCCTTGGCTATATCTGTTTACTCCAGTCCTTTGTCGATAAAATCCATCCCATGCCCCCCTTCCAGTAGACGGTAAATAAAACCAAACCAAACCTTAAGTCCCACAAATAAAACAACTACAATCGGCAAAACTTTCCATCTTCATTTTTTTTGCCAAAACTGGATTCCTATGCTGGCTATGCACCATAAATTTTCCAAACACATGCTACAAAGGGAAACTTCTAATTATTTGAATCGGATCTGAAGTCAATGAACATTCATGGAACTAACATCCATTCCAGCCTCGTGTTCTAATAAAAAAGACTGGAAGGTACCATGATTTTATTTGAACGAAGAATTATACCTCCAAATCCAGGAATTAACCCAAGCTGAAGTTCAGGCAAACCTAGTTGGGCTCTAGAAGTAGATATGCGTGCATGGCAAACCTGCAGAGCAAAACAACAAATATTTTTACATGAATCTAAGTGAACAGTCTCTGTCCAATACATGAAGGTTAGCATACAAACGCACCATTGCAACCTCCAATCCTCCACCCAAGGCGAGGCCATCAATAGCAGCAACTGAAGGTTTTTTAGCAGCTGGGAGAAAGAGAAGCCATGAAATTAAGTAACAGTAACATATAAGACCTCATAAAACATTGATTGAGAGAGAGAGAGGGAGGGAGGGAGGGGGGGGGGGGGGGGGGGGGAGAAGAAATATAAACCAAACCTATACCTTCCACAGTGTCAGTAAGAATCTCTACTGATATAAGACCAGGTTTTGGTGGTGGAACTGTCAAGAAAACATAACTTCAGTTCTAGCAAATATGAGGTGCGCCCAAGAATATGAGATGTATAAAACAACAATACACGTACCTTTCCCTGCTTGGAATCCACCAAAAGCGGTTATATCAAAACCACCAGAAAACTTCCCCTTTGCACCTGTTTCAAGTAATAAACACATGAATGATTAGCTACATAACTCATACTTCCCAATGCTTAAAAAGTGGTAAGCCACGTGCCCGGCATGTTTACCGGTAACAACAATTGCCTTCACATCATCTCTTCTTAAGGCTTGATCATAACTCTCTTTCAAGCTTTGAAGCACTGATAAATAGAAAGGAAAGGCAGAGAAAGGAGTTATACCAAAAACTCAAAATAAACAAAAATAAATAAAATCCAACATTTATTTATTGGACAAATAGAAAGAAAGGCATCATAAATTGACAAAAATAAATAAGGATAACTAGGAAAGGTCCTTGTGAGTTGCCCAAGAGCATAGGCAGTCAGTCGCTGTATACATGTGGATATCAGACAAGGCAAGAAATAAAATTATGTACGCACTTATATATTGATAAGGTTCTGAAGAACCTGAACATAGGTTTGAATACAGTCTATTTATTTCAAAAGAAGGCATGGCATGATGGAAAAACAACAAGATAACGAATGTGCATACATATATTGACAAAATCCAGCCAGAACTCCCAAGGGCAAAAACAAGCCTTGTGGGACTAGTTTATGTGCAATAAGACTCAAAATGAAGGCACAGCTTGAAAACACAAAGTGAAATAAACAATGGAGTTTACTAGTGTGAACACCTCTATCGCATCTCTATTATGCCCTACATACCAGGATGGAGTGAAGTGGACAAGTGGACTTCAAAGTTCCTAAAAAATACATTAGTACTCTAAATTTACTGCACAACGGTGTATGTAGGTCCGCTACCCTTAAAGTTAAAATCCTATATCCGTCTCTGCCTAAGCCAAGTCATCATCCATTTTGTCACTTCATTTGATTCTAAATGATAAGGCAAACTCTGAAAATATCCATTGATCAATACAACAATTTTCTAATCTCTCTCCCGGTGTGTGTGTGTACACAAATATCATTCCCCCACCAACAATTTCCTAGCGTTGCTCGAGTTCGCACATTCATCCTCCATTTCTACTTAAATTTTAACTACCATTTGTTCAGCTTATCATTAGTACCACCCCTGCATTTCAAAACTATTCACTTCTTGATTTTGTCTCCTGAAAGCAGATAAATTACCTCGAACAAGCTAAACAATCCAACACTCCCTCAGTTATTTACAAATACTCTTTCTATTGCCCAATTCCAAGTTAATCCTCCAAGATTGCATCAGTTTCCCGACAAGAAAAAAAAAAATTCAATTTGTTTCGTTAAATTCGTTTCTAGATGATCATAGTATACAGATGACATTCCACAACTCTAAAACAGGTCCCAACATATTCCTTTATAACTCGGGTGCCCGGGGCAGCTTATATGCAACTCCACTAATCCGGAGACCAATCCCATATAACCAGCAACCCAATCCCGTATAACTGGCCCCAGAGGAGTTATAACCGGGTGCCTGAGGCAGCTTACACGCAACTCTACTAATCCGGAGACCAATCCCGTATAACCGGCTAAAAAGGAGTTGTTAGCACCCGTAGGTCTCAGCAATTGATTCAAAACATAACTATAAAAACAGAAACAGTAAATTTAACTATAACAACAACAGCAAATTTAGCCTTGAGCTTGAAGAATGAAAAGGCTAAGATTAAACTAGTCACCACTAGTGAGATCCGATATATATACATTTAGACTGATTGATTAGTATGTCAGTTTACCATCGATCGACAGAGAATTGACGGGTGGATTGACGATGGTTATAACGGCGACACCATCGGCTCCGACCTCCATCACTGTTCGTCCCTTCGGATTGCTCCCCATCCTCTCTCTCCCTCCCTCTCTCTCTCTCTCTAAAAATGTCAGCTACGCTATGGGCAATTGATCGGGTACCTTGGGGTTCGTTAGATTGGGATTTATTGAGAGCGGTGGCGTGTCTGACTGTTGGGCAGGGGTGACGTAGGGCGTTTTGGAAGGAAACCGAAGTTAGAGATAACGATCTATACGTATAGCAGTTTGTGGATGAGGTCTGTTGGCTCCTACGCGCGTTTGAGGAGAGTGAGTGACACGCTCTTGATTGCCAAATGGCCATGGTTTTATTTTACATGTAGATGGAAATAGAGATTATTTATTTATTTTTTCTTTGAACACAGGAAAAAGAGATTGATACATAAGATAAATAGAACTTAATAATAATAATATATACTATATATTATATAGATATTGGTTTTCTATAATCAGCTTACTAGAATGATGAAAAGTACAAGACACACGCGAAACTTACCTCGGGCCTTTCACAAAAACTCAAATTTTCTGTTGAGCATCAATATAAAGTCAAATGAAACTAAAATGGAGTAATTTTGCCAAGCACTCTCCTCTCTCTCGATCTCGATCTTGACATTTAGGCCATATTTTGATTAATAATTTTGGGCAACAAAATTATTCCATTTTAATTTGATTTGACTTTAGATTGATGTCCAATAAAAAAATTGAATTTTTGTGAAGGGCCGAGATAAGCTGAGCGCATGTCTTCACTTTTCATTAGCTCAGTTGGTTGATTATAAAAAAATTGATATGTGTGTATCGAAAGTTCTAATATTTATGTGAAATATAACATGCGTAGAAAATGAATAAAAAATTGGTACAAAAGGTAAATGGAGTAGAAGAAAACCCAATTGCCACGAGATGCGGATCATCATCACACGGCGCGTTGCGATACTAGCAGTTGTTCTTCATCACTTACCGTGAGACAGGTGTAGAGTAAAATTACTACTTGGAACAGAGATGAGGGATCGGCCTCCACGTGGGGTTACAATTCCTAGATTCGCTATTTACGAGGTGATCGCTTTCATTACCCAAAGGAGTGGGCCCTCACTTTCAATGCTCCCAGGTAATGGGCCCACACCACCACCGCACGTTTACGTGGGTCCACTCTAGACCCCATAATATTATAAAAAATGCTTACAAATTTTAAAATATATTTTTATGAAGTTTCGTAAAAAATCAGTTTTAATGGACATCAACAATTATATTTCTGAATTCTTAAGTGTGAAATTGAGCAGTAGTTTTTCTCTTACGAATTTAAAAAACATATATAATCTATTGGAGCTGATTTTTTACAGTGCTTCATAAATTAAAATTTATGAATATTTTCTGTATCTTTTTGTGGGGCCCGGAATAGGCCTCATGTAAGCCTGCAGTCATTTTAGACTTTTGGTTGGAGAAATCTTGCCAACATATACGTGGAATTTGATCCGGTTCTTAATTTGGACATGACGAGAGTTACGGGGCACTTTTGGATCATTCAATGCTTCAATTAATGATTTGGGTTCGTTCAAATTCTCATCGGTAAGCATGTATTTGAGCAAATCCGAACCACCGATTGCAAGATTCTTACCGGTTAAAGCCTCTAAGAAAATCCGAAAATATTGATTGCAACAATAGACGATTTAGAGTTGAACTATCCCATCCAGTCGAGTTGTGTTTATCCTCCACTTAAGAGGGTGAACATTACCTTCTTTCCTATTGGTTGAAATGGTGTGGATCATGCTTACCAAAAAAAATATATTGCATGGTAGACATGACATCATTTATGGTGGAATCCACACCATTTCAACCAATAGAAAGAAATATAATATTAATCTACTTTCAAGGAGGGTGAACAAAATTGTACTCCATCCAGTCAAGTCCGGTCCAGTCCAAAATTTCGACCAGAGAGAATCCAACTCATGTTTATGTATACAGGCCAGGGCCCGATAGCCTGCCGAACCTAGGACACACGCTATCTCAAAGATTGATGTTTGAAAAGCCCATTTTTTCAAGATCGATGTAAGCCCATAGGATCATACTGGGCTAATCTTCAAAAAAGGTCGATTGCATGGAACGGGCTGGAAGTTAGTGTTTGAGGCCACCACCATGAGCTAGCCCGGCTTTGATCGTGTTTTGTTTTGAGACACGAAATGGAAGCGCAGATATGGTTCCCGTAACCCAGCTTGATAATTAGCGTACATTTTATACATCATGGCTTTGGAACGACTCAACTACAAAGTATGGACATCGGTGTGATTTTCGAGGCCTAACATGTACGTGGACATCCGATCAAATTATTTTTTTATGCGGACATTTTATTCTATTATGTCAGTCTTTTTATATAATTCAATTACATGTCAGGGTTAACTTATGTGTACATTAACCAATTTTGGGAGGCCAATCCCATCTTAAACCTGAGAGAATTCAATTGTAACTAATTCATCTGTGCCAACGAAAACCAGGAGAGGAGCTTCATCCTTGTAAGTGTTACATGCATGTAGTTGAGATTCAGGTTCTAGATAGATTGGTAGGACTAGTATTTTTTGTGTTGGGCTTAGGAATGAGATTTTGTTTTATATTTTTCCTGATTAGGCCAATGCCGAATTAATCGTTTAAAACATAATAATAACATGGGCATTTTCAAGGCAAAAGCAAGGCAAAATGAGGTTATGCAAATTTTTAATTTTAATCATGGCATTGTATGGGCTCACTCCAAGAAGTGAGTTAACGCAAAAAAACCCACTATAAAGACGATGTTATAATACTATTTATTGTTATTTTTCAGGCACCTGTAAATACTATCCTCTCCACTTTATATGGTTTGTTCCTTTCAAAATTCCTGCAATGTTTAATTTTAAGAAATGTATTGTTTACAGACTTTTTTAATTAACTCTTTTAATTAGTACAAAAATATGCAACATATTCACACAAATACTTTACCTTATATATTAAAATGACAATTTTCTTTTGAAAGAGAGAACAAGATGTTAGTAGTAAATCAACCCATAGGACACCAGGCAGATTATATATATATATATTTGATAATAACATTTTAGGGCAAAATTATTTTTATTTTGGTAAATAACATTTCTAGCAGTACAAAATTTACAAAATGTAAATGTCGTCCTTAACCCATCTGATTGCACTCATTGGCTTTACAAGGGAGTCTGAAGATCAAATCTACGAAGAAATTTCGCATCCCTAATTGCAAACCTACTCTAACCCCCAATTGATGAATACAAAATAAGCAAAAAGTTTTCAAAATGTTAGAATATTACTTCCTTATGCCATGTGGCAACAAAATTTTAGTCCAATTTTTTCCTATTTTGTGACAATAAGATTTTAGGACGATTCTTTATTTTGGTACAAGATTTTTAGTAGTACAAAATGTATTGAGAATTTATTTTCAAACTCATTTTTTTACCCACTTCTTCTTTGGTTTTTGTTTACGTAAATTTACCACACTACCCTTTGATGAAAATGAGCCGGTAGAAGGTTAATAAGGGAAAATAAAATGAATAAAAAGCTGGGAAAAAAAATAGTGCAGATAGTAGTAATATAAAGAGTTGCAAAAATCAATTCTGAAAAAAAAAAAGACCAATGAAAGACCATTATTACAAGAGAAAGTAATTGAAATCGGAAAGACCACACAAACACAGGCGCAGTTCTAGAGAGAGAAACCTTGTAGCTCAAATCCTTCTCTCTCTAAAACCCCCCACCCATCCATTGCTTCACCTCGACTCCACTAAAACCAAAGATTTATCTCTCTCTAATCAAATCGAAAATGAGCGAAGACGGGAAGCGATTCGGCGGTGCCGGGGCAATGGTGGTCCGTACACCCGCCGACGATCGGAAGCCCTCGTCGGCGTCGTCCGCCTCTCTGGCTTCGGCCAAGAAGGTCATCATCAAGAGCGCCGACATGAAGGAAGACCTCCAGAGGGAAGCCGTCGACATTGCCATTGCAGTATTCCTCTCTCTCTCTCTCTCTCTCTCTCTCTCTCTCCGTCCCAAAATGATAGTTCCATACAAGTTTTGAGTCAAGAAATAAAGTACTGGCGTTCCTAATTTCCTAATTTTTTTTTGGTACCAAATTAAAGAATCGATTGAGATCTTTAATTTGGTACGAAGAAAATTGAAAAATATGTACGCAAATGATATGTGTTTTGATTCGAAAATTACATGTCTTTCTGTAGAATACTGTCATTTTCTGGGACAGAAGGAGTCTATGTATGCTGCAAATCCTATTAAGTAAAAGAGGAAAGATGAAAATTTTTCAATTGAGATTAATCCATGAGATGTGAAAATAAAAAAAGGGGAGAAGAAAATTACAGTGGTAGTTTTATTCTCTTTTCTTTTTTTTTCCCCTCTTCTTGATAGGGGTAGTTTAGGAAATTTAAAGTGAGAGCTGGCTTCATTCAACTGTTTTTTGCTTCACTTTTTTGAAATTGGATGGATTGGTTGTATCGAAGTATATGTAAATGGTATACTTGTATAGGCGTTTGAGAAGCACAATGTGGAAAAGGATGTGGCAGAAGCGATAAAGAAGGAGTTTGATAGGAAGCATGGGCCCACTTGGCATTGCATCGTCGGAAAAAATTTCGGTAAAAAAACCCCCCCATCGAAACTACTTCTCTATCTCTAGAATATTTCCCTGTTTTGTTTAGACTTGTAAGCAATAGTAATGTGCAAATATTTGGTGCATTGGCAATTTTTGCAATAGTATTTTCTGAACCAAGAAAGTCTAGGAACACAACTTGAGAATGCGACTCCGGACACAGGGTTGGTGGCTCATGGCTCACTCCCACAGGGTTTGGGTGGTCAGGAGGTCACGGGTTCGAGTCGTGCTAAGGACGCCTTCTCGAACTTGGCCCTCCTGCGAAGCCCGGCTTTGGTTGCTAGCCCTTGGTGGGGCGTTAGTTGCTATGGCTCTTTGGCCCCTTCTGGGGCCCGCCGCGGGTCTGGAGTCTCTACTGTCACACCTAGGGGAGGGTAGCTATGCCCGTTAGCCCCCTCCTCCACCTTTTTACTTGGCAAAAAAAAGAAAAATTTGGACACAACTGTATTCAAAACTGTTCAATGTATATAAGCCCACATGAATCGAGCGGCTCTGGACACAATGCTGTCCATAATTGTGTTCTAAAGTTGTGTTCCTAACATTACTCTGAACTGTGCATAGATTGCTGTAGGAAGAAGTGGTTGTGTACCCTATTTTTGGTTTTATGATATGTGTGTATTTGTGGGTAATGGATTTTGTGCTGTAAGTAAACGGTATGGATCTAGGCTTCAATCAGTTGCTAACTTATTTGTTAGGTAGGATTAGATGTCGCATAAATTGTTTCCTTCCGTTCTTGTGGTCTATGTGTAATTTGTAGGTGCCTACATTTATGGAGGTTTGGAAATGGACTTGCATAAATTGTTTTGTTCCTTTCTTGTGGTCTGTGTGTAATGCGTAGGTGCCTACATTTATGGAAGTTTGGAAATGGACTTGTTTGTTGGAGGGAAAAAAGAGGGGTATAGGCCAAATACTAGGTTGTTTTTGGTAATTAAGGGTTTTTTGTGGGTTGTTTTCTCTTAGATAATGTGCCAAGAAATGTATTGTACCCCAATTGAGTGCCTGAATACAATTATTTGCTAGTGGTAGGTAGAGTATCAGTCAGTCGACTGTAATTACTACTTATTCATAGTCAGCATGCTGAATTACCATGAGAACATTGATGACTTGGTGGGGGGATAAACAGTAGGAGATAGAGCTGCTGAAGACTGGGTTTCTTAACTTTGGAAGTTGAATCAATAATGAAAATAGTTATTTTTCTCTTGTAAAATATGTAGGGGGGTAAAACGTGAAACCGTGAAAGGCAAGTTGCAGAAGTGCCACACCTTACTCACTGAGTGTATTGAAAGAATGACCTTTGGCTGAGTGTTTTCCCTTGTTAATTAACTTCTTTCGTGATCCAACTAGGTTGTCGAATTGGATATTTCGTTGATTACCTGGTATATGTGGGTGGAGGACTATATGTACTCACGGAGTAGTTTGGGGTAAAGGAAACTCTCTTTAGTAGGAAAACAAAAAGAACCTCTTTAGAATCACATAAATCGCTACAAGAAGAACACACCTATTTATGTGTACAACCTTTAGAAAATTAATCACCATTTACAAAACAACACAGAAGTTACACAATGATCAAGACTCTTTTTTTTTTAAAAGGCAATTTTTTTTTATTAATCTTTGAAATTGTTACAAAGATTAATAGGAACAAGGATTGATGGCATCATTTTCCTAACCCGAGACCCAACAGAGTTACGAAGCTAAGAATAATCCTATGCCCACCCGAGACCCAAATCTGAGGTTAGCAAGAACCCAACCAAGGATACAACCTTTGGGACAAGCCCACACCTATAATGGGCCTTACAGTGCCCAGATAAGTACAAATCAGCACAAACAAGTAGAAGGCCTAGATGCCCAAAATAGAAAATACAACTTCCTAACCCTAAATCCAACCACGGATCACCCAAGCTGCCGCTCAAATACTGCCGCCGGTCACCTACACCCAAGCGCACCTCCCACCTCCAGCCAAACCCAGCGGAACCGCAAGAAAGCACAACCACCAGACTCCGACGAAAGACGATCAACGACACCATCACAATGATCAAGACTGACCATTGACTTTAGAAAGAAGGGTTTACAACCCTAACCCTGTTAACCTCTGTCCTTGACGTTTCTGGACTTGATCTGAGAGCTAAAACTCAATTGTCCTTTGCTTCTCGAGGCCACGTTTTCTGGTGCAGAAGGTAGCAGTTTTTCTCAAAAGCAATCTATCATGAAGCTCTAGCCTCTAAAAACAAATTACAAAAGCAACATGCAGATCTTTTTCACAGATTTCTGAGCAATGTTTTTCAAAGCTGATTGGGTAGGTATTTATGTCAAAAGTTTTGTTTTATTTTAACCGAAAAACAAACCACCCAACAAAACCTTGAAAACCTACAAAATTGCTTCAGTGCGCCACTGGGCTTTGAACATGAACACTTACTTTTTCAGAGTAGGTGTCACTCACTCAAGCACACTGTTAAGTTTTGGGTAGTTTTTATTGTGCTTGAATGCTCGAGCGGTTGATCCTCACTCTCGGTTTCTTTCTGTGGAAGTCTCTGTAGCAGACTGCTTTAGCTGTCAATGTGCCTCTTGGATGGTGGGGTTGTGGTGGACTCGTTTCTTGATGCATGTTGACCAATTTTGAACTCATTCTGGACTTCCTAAAACTCCTTACCTTGATCTTTTCTGCCGTGGTTTTGGACGTGGATCGCAAATTCACAATGAGCAATTTGGGAGAGATTAAATTCAGGGAGTCTTGTTTTGGACATATACTGTGAGATGCTATCTCTAGATGTTTAGAAATGTCTTTGAGAGTGAGCTTGTAATAGGAACTAGGGTAGGATTCCCTTTGCTATATTTAGGGGGTTTTCACTAATTTGATAGGAGGATTTTGAAGAGTTTTGGAAAACATATTGTTAAAGCATCTACTTCAAAACCAATTGGCAATGAGAGGAGAGGTTGCTCAGGCACATATAGTAGTTTTCGAGGTGATAATTAACCGATGTGGGACAATTTCCAACACTCCCTCGCACGTGCGACCTCCGACTCGCACATTGAGAGGTCAACAAAGGATCCGGAACACACGGATCACAACGAAACAAAGTGTAACTATGGCTCAAATAAAGGGGAAAACCTCCGAAAACCTAGCTCTGATACCATATTAAAGCATCCACCTCAAAACCAATTGACAATGAGAGGAGAGGCTACCCAGGCACATTTACTAGTTTTCGAGGAGATAATTAACCGATGTGGGACAATTTCCAACACATATGATTACACTTCTGTGAAGTTTGTTCCATGAGAGTTGAGGAAGATTCTGCTCTGCCACCTTTGCTATTCTTTGTATCGCTTGTTCTGTTTGTGTTCGTGGAATCTCTTTTCTTTTGTGATTGCCAGTGAATTTTAGCTCTGGCCAAACCATGTATATCTCGGTTTGCCATCTCTCTCTCTCTCTCTCTCTCTCTCTCTCTCTCTCTCTCTCTCTCTCTCTCTCTCTCCTTTGGTTCACTGTACTTGTTTGTAGCTTCCCTTCCATAATGTGAAGCCATTAATGGTCTTGTTGGGTTGAGTTTGAGTTCTTGCAACACACTTCAAGTGGGTTCGAGCTCTGCCTCCTGGATGACTGGGAAGATATAACATTGCCACCCACTTAAGCATGGACTTGAGTGCTCTAGTCTGTAACTCAATCCTGCGTTTTCACAAATCTTAAATTCCCATAGCAAATCAGATTGGTAATGGATCAGCCAGAAGATTTTTGGCACAGAATACATGTTTCAACATGCTCATTAAAAAATGCTCGCGGTGCATTTGAACTTGATGGTTGATCTCAAATCACCACTCTTGACCCCTAATCAAGCCCATATTTTTTTCTTTGGACAATGCAACACCTTGTACATCAAAAGATTTGTTATCTACGTGTGAATGTAGGTTGTATGTACACAAGTACAGAAGTATGTCTCTTACGTACTTCAGTCATATACGTGTGTGTGTGTGTGTGTGTATATATATATATATATAGCTTTTATCTCCCTAGATTGGGTACATGGGTTACCTAGAAAAGGCTGCCCCTTTCCATGAGTGTTCTCAAGGTTGCTTTGTATTGAAAGTGGGCCAAGTGGTGATCGTGTATTTGAGATTCTGATCTAACTTATTTTCACCAACTTGTTTTTATTTGCTGGTGGCTTAATAAAGGATTGCCTCTTTCATGTTATGAAAAAAAGTAGAAAATACGTGACTGTTCTCAAGGCGGCTTGCGTTGAGAATTAAACAAGTCGTGGTCCTGTGAGATTCAGATCTATCATATGTTCACCAGTTTGCAATTAGGAATCAGAATGACTTGCATAGTTGGATAAAGTACTGGGTTTGATGGCAAGCACTTGCTCATCTAGGTGCTTTAGTGCACATTACAGCCACCATAACCAGCCCTTCAAAAGTTAAAAGTAGGTAAGTCTTCCACCCTCTTCTCTCCTACACCCTTCTCTTAGTAGGTGCCTTGTGCACAAGTCCCGAGGTCAGTCCTTGTATGACCTCTATCATTGGCGATGTTTATGAGAGGAGGCGCATTGAGCGTGCCTTCAACAGGAGAAAACCAAAAAAGGAGAAAACATTGATTGGCTGTTTTGGGAGTTGGTCTAGATT
The DNA here is from genome assembly GCF_030253575.1 of Rhododendron vialii. Classification (NCBI taxonomy): domain Eukaryota; kingdom Viridiplantae; phylum Streptophyta; class Magnoliopsida; order Ericales; family Ericaceae; genus Rhododendron; species Rhododendron vialii. Next base: position 41,838,524 of record NC_080560.1, read on the forward strand.
ATATTTGTATGAAAAAATTCGGCTTTTGGTGACTACTAGCCAAGGCAAGAAAGTAAGCGTGTTGTAAAAATCCTTAAATATGCTTCGGTACGTTAAGGGGTCAAATTGAGACGTATCTCTAAACATATGTTACGACTTGCGTGTAAGCAATTTTCACAATACACGTGTATCGTACCGTTCAGTACATTTGGAGGTAAAACCGATATCTGTGTCATCAAACTTTTCTTCAATGTGTAAAAGATTGTACTGTATATTAGGTACAACTACTTTTTTTTAGCTTATATACACACTTGTTAACATAACTTATGATGCGTGATATGTATCTCGATACCTTACATAAAATCAACAAATACTGATACACGATATGTATCCTGTTTTGACAACCTTGCATAGAGCATGCAGAATTATCTGTCTGCTCTCTCCACCTAGTGCATTGGATGAACAAATTTCAGCAATTTGCATTTTTTTTATGACTGGAGTATTAGAGAAAGCGTCTTATTGTAGTCTTCAATTTTCAAGTCAAACATCCAAGATTCACTATGCTATAAAAGTACCGTTTTGTATACTATTGTTCTATTGGCTTTGCTTGCTATGCCAATTTCTGCTGTAAGTGCTTCTTGTAGTTTGTTGGTTCATAGTCCAAGGGTGTTGTGCAAAAAATGATGGTCGATTGCGGTGGAGATAGAACATTTACCACAGATGGATTATGAAGTTTCCTCAGAAGAGTTTCTTCCTTTTTAGTTAATATCTAGATTTATCTGGTTTTTCAAAAATTATATGCATCCATTTCCTTAGACAGATGTGAAGAGATGGATAATCCATGTAAGGATCTGTATTTTTGTTAAGAATTGGAAAATGTTATTCTATATACTTGAAATAAATGTGAAAAGAGCAATTATTGTAAAATTTCTAACGAAGGTAGGTTATTATTGATCTGCTTGATGACTTGTGCCAGAATCATGGATTCATGTTGTCACAGTAGCCCAAACCCTGCCATTGGTTGCCAAGCTGCTGTGATATATTAGGACAGGAGGCAACGAACCACGTGACGTACATTTTTCTGTTTAGAAAGGATCTTGAGGAAATAAAAGTTTTGAGAACACATTGTTATTAGAAGTAAATTAGCGTCTTCTAGCTGTAAAAGAATCATTCAGCTGCTGAACTGCATCATGTTATCAGTTGTAAATTCTAATTCCTTGCCTATTTGCTTTGAGATGATTATGATGGGAAACCCATTTCGTGTCTTCTTGTTTTTGTAGGTTCTTACGTGACCCATGAGACAAATCACTTTGTGTACTTCTATTTGGACTCAAAAGCTGTATTGCTGTTCAAATCTGGCTGAGCAGGGTGGAAATTCCGACTTCAGAGATGGCAATGTCGATGGCTATTCTGTTGTTATAAACTAGCATGTGTATGTATGTAGTATTTGCATGACTTCTGCCATGCGAAATGGTCTAGCAAGACAATTCTTTTCCTTAACTTGTATATCAATTTCGACGTGAATTTGGTTTGAACTTCGTGGACTTGGATTTTTCGTGATTCAGTTCATCATTTTCTAGTGTTTTTCCTATGAAAACTATTGGTTGCCAGTTTTCTTTAACGTTATCTATCCGCACTAGGCTAGATTCTGCGGAATGATGGAATCTATGGAGCCCGATGGCATGTACACATGTACTTCGTAAACTCTGGGTATTGGTTGTTTATTAATTGAACCTCTTTTAATTGCTGAAATAAAACTGTTTGTAGCCAGTTTGTTTTTCTAGTTATGCATCTCTGGCAGGATAGTTTTTGTGGAGTGATGGTCCATGGGTCCTTATGGGCCTGTATTTTGTATGCTCTTGGTATCAGTTGTTTTTGTTAACTGAAGTTCCTTATGTCGAAGTTAGAATCTCGTACCTAACCGGAAACTCAGAAAGAAAAGGGGACACTCAGCACAGCCCTGTGTTCCGTTCCGTTCCGGTCAAAATCACTACCCCTTGTGGATGAGAGTGAGAGTGGTGCCAAATTGTTGTAGATCAACGCCATTCGTGTTATTGGGTTCAGAAGGTCACAAATTCGGCTGTGATTACCTAAACCTCGTTGGGATCGCGATTTCAGGTGGTCATAAATTATTGTTTTGAGCTCGGGACGTGACCCAAATGGAGAACACTATAGGATTTGTTGTGCTCCAATCACAACATGCCCCAGTCCACTCCCAACAACAAATTGAAGACTGGTGGATGCTTGGTGGGTTCGGCGCGGCTACTGGTCGGACGAAGGCAGGCGGTGTTAGAGCGTGGGTAGACAGTGGAGACTGGAGAGGATTGCTTGCTGGGTTTGGTTTTTGTTTTTCTTTCTGGGTTTGGCCCACTGGTTTGGGCCTTGGCTATTTAGGTGTTTTTGGTTTCTCGGGCTTTGCCCATTGGGTGCTGGGCTTGCTCCATTAGGTGTATTGCTTCGGGCTTAGCCCACTGGGTGTTTTGGGCTTTATCCTTTTTGGTGTTTCCTTTTTCACTCAACCTTTAATTGGATTCCCTCTCCTCCGACTAGATGTACCATTTGTCAAATTTTCTTGAATAAAATGTCACTTTGGCCGATAAAAAAAAACACAACAAATTGAAGAATGAGATCCAACCAATGGACAACACCTCTCTGTCAGGGGCCTGTTTGGGCGCGCCATGGTTTTCCTCTGTGCATTATGCACTAGCTAATTGATTTTCATACTCCTTTTTTATAACCACACGGTCCACCTTTCTTTTTTTTGTCTTCTTGTGAAGTAAATTTACAAAATTAAGCTTTCACTTGTACGCTCTTTTACATGTGAAAGACAATATTGTAAATTCACGTCACCACAACACAAAAAGGAAGTGTGGTTATAAATGGGCTGATCTTGTTTGTCAAAAAATACCACTCCTACCCTACACATAAATTCTAAACACTTCCACAAAATTGTCAAACGAGAAATCACAATTTATTTTCAGATTATACTTTCAAGCACTAATTTTCTCTAGATATATTCCGCACATATCATTCAAATACTTTTACTGATTCTGATAATAATTTTTAAAAAAATCTGAAATTTAAAAATAATATATTCCCTAATACTCATTTAAACAGCTCATATGACCAACAAAAATGCATACTTGAATAAATGTGCACGGTCATGGGAGCAAGTTATGGCTATACATGGGCCAGAGTTGTCACTTTCTAAGGAGAATTTGGTAGGGAATATAATCAAAGACAGACTGCGGTGGAAACCCCAATTTATTATTCCAATTAGTAATGCCATCCCTCTCCCACCCTCTCTTCCTCTCACAAGTGTCCTCTTCCCATAGTTCCAAAAACCCTTTGTTCCAACTCCATGTGCAAGCACATAGGAAAGTATAGATTCTGTGGGTTTTTTTTTTATATATCAGGTGTTCGGATCAATTTATGCATATCTTGACTAATTTTGGGGCCCAGTTGAAACCGAAGCAGAGCTCTTTATAGACTCCGGGCCAGTTTGTGCTCATCTCGATTAATTTTGGAGCCCAGTTGAAACCGAAGCAGAGCTCTTTATGACTGGCTCCAAAAGAAATTGATAGTATCTGAAAGGTTTCGAACCTGAGGCTTTAAGAGGGAACTCCTAAATTCTAGACTTTGACCGCCGGACCAACCCATCAGTTAGATTCTGTGGTTCTTTAACCTGAGCTCTTCCCTTCCCTTCCCTTCTCTTATATTTTATTTTTCCTTTTAGTATGTTATTTTGAGCATTTGTCGAGTACAATTATGTGTTTTACTAGAAATACTGTTTCTCGTTTCCCTATGGTTCCACACCCCTCATTTACTTGTACCAGTCCAGGAGCACATAGGAAAGTATAGATTCTATGGTCCTTGCAGATTCTATGGTCTCAGTACCTCTTTAATGTGATATGAAAACCGTCTGTCTAGTGGGCTCGTTTATTTGACCGAATATGAGGATCACGGTCCGTGACCTGTGTTGTGAGTAAGAGCACGACACGCATGTTGTGTGGCAAATGTGGGGGCCCTTCTTGGGTTCGTCGATGGAATTAATAACGGTTACTTTCTTATGCTGGTCGAGTAGGGCATCCATGTAAAAATGCAGACCGATCGGATACTGCCAACTATGTGATCAGAGCGCATTACCTTGCAGTATCTTTTCAAATCCATTATAGTGGTCTAGCTTTTTCAACACGTACATGGTCGGATCACGCGTGTTGTCACGACGCACTTTGTCCACAAATATGAGCATCAGATGAAACAGTATATCCGAGGAGACCACGTACTCTATTTCTAGTCAACAATCCACATCCTTTACTTACTTGTACTCACAGTCCATCAGCACATAGGAAAGTACAGATTCTATGGTCTTTGTACCTGCCCCTACAAATTTTTTTTTTTGGTTACGGTATGAAAATTGTGCCTCTGCCTACTATAAGATTTGATTACCTCCTCTGGCTAGTAAAACAGAGTGTCCACATTTCAAGTTAGGGAAAAAGGTCTTGAATTAAGAATCCGCTTTGTCAAAACTTAAAGTTTCACAAAGGTGATTCGGAAATCAAAACTAATATAATTGGCGCTTCGCATAATTAGCTTTTAAAAGTTGGTCTTGGCCGGTGAACCGAAACAAGAGTTATGACAAAGACAAAGCTCAAAGTTCTTTAGACGGAAAGATCTAAAGCTGACGTCCAAGAAGTTGCAAAAAACACGTAATTACTTCAATTGATTGCAATAGATAATCATCGACAGAGGAGTTTGCCTGATTAAATTGTATCTTAGGCCTAGGAGACGAATCGCAAAATCACAACGTCTTATATTCAGAGTCCTACCCACCCAATGTATTTGGCTTGTGTAATGGGTATGATTTTAGGTATTCAAAATCAATATTGCAAAAGATAGGTCTAAAGGGACTTTGCCTTTGGAGAATGCTTAATTTGTCACCCAATAAATTTCAAATTATAGCAGCATGCTAACGGGGGAGGAAAAAAACAATTGAGGGAGACAGAAGATGGAAAGCCAAATTTCACCTCCTTTTCACTTTGTTTCCTTCAGTGGGCACACATGCTCATATGGTTTGTTGGCCACTTTCTTTTTTGAAGAATTGTCTTGCTTTCAAGTCCCTACCTCCTACCAAATTCAACAGTGGAGACTGGAGAAGCTTTGCTCACTTTGCAAATTTCCCTCACCAGACAGTGTAAAGAAAGTAACATGACTTGGGGTTTATAGGTGGTTGTTTTTTTATGATGCAAGGTGTCCTGAGTGAGTTTGCGCGCACCTCGGACTAATTCATACAGCTCCTCCCACAGTCTTTTTCACGCGCTTACGCGTGGGGGGTGAGGTAATCCCGAGAGCTGCCGGCAATGAAAATTGAATCTGAGACTTTAGACATAAGCAAACTCCTACGTTTTTTGCCAAGACCACCGGGCCAAATCCTCGGGCCGGGTTGGATTAGGTATTTTCTACTTGGGTTTCTACTCTCGTTTAATTTGCATTTAATTCATAAGAGAATCGTTGAGAAGGAAAAGAAAGAAGATATACAAAGGACACTCGTGCAGCATGGTTCAATGTAACATGGATGGATCACTAGGGATTAATGCTCACCCAAACAAAAATGGAGGGTCCCATGGCAGATGGGAAACGCTGTAGTGCACTGTGTGTAGTGCGGCTATAGTTGTCCAAAAGTGTTTTCAATGGTTCAGATTAAAAACAAACTCTTCCTTAGAAAAGTTTGTTTTTAATCTGAATCGTTAATTGATGAGATCGACGGCTTTGGACTGTCCTACAGGCGCACTACACAGGGGTGCACTACAGCACCCCGGATCCGTCTCATGGGCTTCCACAATTTTGCCAGCCATTTTGATGCCACCCTCTGCAATTAATATCTCCATGCACTGATCATTTCGATGACAAGAAAAGAGAAGAATAATTTGCAAATCCAATTTTTTTTAAGGCTGGTTTGATTCACTGGCTTATTTGATAAAGAAAATTCATACAGAATAGAAGAAAAAAAGCAATAGATATTGATTGTAAAAACTAATTTGCTTGTTGGGTGCTTATTTACTTACTCCCTCCGTTCGGATTTAATAGTCATTCGTTCAATTCTAACCAGATAAAAAATGAGTTATATCTTTAAATTGGTAATGAATTTTATATCCATATGGATATTGTTTGATAGATCTCAATTAGTTCTATAAGAAAATATTTTCAAAATTACGTAAAATATTATAAATTACAAGATATAATCGATTGAAAAATTACACGAACTCTCAAAAAGAACTATTAATCCGAAAGTGAGAACCAGACCGGCCTTTAATTAGCTATGTTCACAAATCAGTTCGGTGACTAGTGAATTACGGTGAGTAGTAGTGCCAAGCATCTCACCGGATCATCTGTACCAAAAAGTGTCTGTGTCCGTGCATAAAAATACCGTTCTGGCTGCGCAAGAACAGAGTTGCATAAGCTTTTTCGATACAGAATATTTGAATTCTCGCCAAGCCTTATATATTGCTTTACATTATTCATTATTGCGTTGGCTTTCAACCCACAGAAGGAAACTTTAAAAAGTAGGTACTCCATATGAGTACATTTCTCAGTACTTCCGTCGCATTAATCCCAACTGGGACCAAGTACTACAAATCAACGATTTTTCTTTCTTGTATCTGTGACGGCCGACCAGAGTGCTTTCGCCGTTTGTGTTCCTTCCGATCTCTACACATTTCACCGCTCCACCGCGTGAAGCTTCTTGTTTATAACTCTCATCGAAAGGCGCAATGGTTATTTCAGTGCATATTGCGGACAATATATTCATCTACCGTGTCGCTAACATACGCAACAAGTGAAGCCAATATTCGAACCCGAGAAGTTGGTCGAGTGAAAAAGCATAGCAGCAGAGGCTTATATACACCTCACAAATTCAACTTCTTGCCAAACTTTTCTTCTATCAGAGATAAAATGTATACGTGGTCATGTCATTGCATATTGTGGACATTAATCCTTTGTTTTGCTCATAAACGCAATAAGCGAAGCCGATATTCGAACTCCAAGGAGTTGGTCGATTAAAGGCATTGCAGCAAGGGCTTCGGCTTACGTCCCGAGCCCACAAGTTTGATTTCCACCGTTAAGACTCTCAAGACCACAGAAAGTTTGGCGGAGATTCCAAGATTAATCGAGATATACATAAATTGGCTCAAACGTTCAATTATATATAATACGTTATAAACTGAAGCCATAAAGTGCTTATGGAATGAAGTGAACCCAGTATTCGTTGAGCGTCATTGTCACATAACTAGTGCTACTAAAAAACCACCCATTGCTCTGGCCTGGACAACCGGTTATAAAAAAAACACCCATTGCTTTCCCCATAGAGAGAGACAGGGAGTGTGTGTAGTTACTCCCACGAACTCTCTCCATTTCTCCATCTGTTTCCAAAATTCAAGCTTGATTTAACTACACTAGCTAACTGCTAATTAATCAACCCAGTTTTTATTACACATGCAAGATACCAAAAATACCCCTCGACTGACAGAAATCCCCACAACTCCGCCAGCTGTTTTGGCCTTTTGGGAGTGCAAAACCAATGGTCATTCCTGGAAGAGGAAATTAACCGAACCAAGAGGAGGGACAACAGTGTCATCACAAAATGTGGGGAGGGTAAAACTGGAAAGAGGGTTCATTTCAGTGGGCAAAACCATTTGCTCTGTTTCTGGTCCCCTTCCTGTTACGAGAAGCAGCGGCCGAAGAAGAAGGGGAAGGTGACGACGAAGAAGGGTGTTTCGGACTTTTCACGGCTGAAAACGAGCGGTTGTCGTTTCTGTGGAGGGAAATGTTTGTCTCCTCTTCGTCCATGAATATTTGTCTGCACCTGCACTCCACGCTGCAAAATGCCCTGTCCCCTCTGTGCGTTGCAAATACACATACGACCAAATCACGTTTCAAGAACATAATAAAGGTGAAAATGTCTCAAGAAATTTAGGAATAATTAGAAAAAAAATAAAATTATTCTTTTTCTGAATTTATGTCCTTTTTGCTTTATTTTTACAGAGCCATGGACTCTCTTATGTGATGAGCTTCTTCTTTTTCTTTTCTTTTTTTTCTTTTTCAGACGATAGTCATAAAATAAATCTGGATCGCCAACGGTTACCGACTCGTGGTACTCACTTGAGACCCAAGAAATTCTCATAGAATGTGAGTATCTTAGTTTAAGTTGAATTACTACAAGGGCTATCGATGCTATTCCCTCTGCTCGAATCCCTAACCTCTCATAACCTCTCAAAACTCAAGTGCTGGTACACGACCAACTGAGCTAATAATGGACACTGCACAAAATTTGAAGCCATACTTTCGGAAAATATTTGAGAGCTCAAAGCAAATTTTTTATGGTTTGGCTTCGGCTCTAGTTTTGTCAAAATCAATTTTACAGAACAGTATATACAAAGGATATTTCTTTCTGTTCAAAGAAAAAAAATACAAAGAACATTTTTCAAACAAAAAACAGTTGCTGTATTCATGGAGCAAAATGATTCTCGATAGTGTAGAAACAAATAAAATAAGTTTTAATTGTTCTAAAATACAGTAAATAATAGTATCAAGGACATAGTGGTGGGTAGTGGGGGGCTTACTTGTACATGTAGATATCTTTACCGGGCAAGAGTCTCTGGCAGCAGAGGAAACACCGGTCCAGAAACCCGGTCGCCGCGAGAGCCATCGACGGCGGCGGAGAGGGACAGGGTTTGATGGTCACAGTGGCCTTGGTTATGACTTGTGTGTTGTATTTCTTGTTATTAGTAACTTTTTGGGACTCGAGTACTATGCTCAGTCCCACCATCTCTCATCGCCCTTTTCTCTCTCTCTAGTAGTGATGGTGGAAAAATCCCTGATATCTCTCCCTTGGTCTCTCTCTAGTGGTGGTGGAAGAGAAAGTGAGAGGTTGAGTGGCGACGATGGCGAGGTTTGGTTGACGACAAGACTTCGAAATTAAATCCCAAAATAAATAGGAGAGAGAGAGAGAGGGGGGGATGGTGGCGCAGCTGGCGCGGATGGACGAACCAAAGCTAGCTACTCGGTTTTACTGTAATTATCTGCAGTCGAATCTAGACAGTTCATATTGATAATTAATGATTCTGATTTGTAGAAATTTTTTGTTGGTAAAAATATATTATTATCGATAAAAGATTCAAAATAAATTTGAACCATTAAAAGCGCTAATTGACAATTGCGATCATTTGGACATGTACTTCTGCAGCCTAAATCTGAATTACAGACAAGTCATATCCTTTTAATCAGGCCTCAACTAATCGACGATAAGATTGATATTTCAAGACTAGACTAGAAATGCTAAGGAATTTCTACTTTGTTATGGGATATGTAATCATTATTACACATATTTTTCACCATTACCTCTATATTCTACCTATTTTTATATAAGGGACACTTTTGAAATTTTATCAAATTTCTACTTTTATTTTTGAAAATGGACAATTATTTTGGAACATCGATCCCAAAATAAAATAAAAGATTATCAATTAAGAACGGAAGAAGTATAAAAAACGAGCTAAGCTACTTGAGTTCGGATTTTTGTCTGTTTATTAAAAGTCTTTCTAGATTAAAGCAAGTTTGAATAAATTGACCTTTCGTTAAATTGGTAAACCGTACTTGTTTAATTTATGGTGCTCAAAAAACTAGTTTCTCAACATACACTCGTGATAATTTAAATTCTTTTGACATCAATAAAAATCGGTGAATTTTTCAGAATACTAATATTACTTACCTATCGAAGTTGTCAATTTCGTGCCGGCTAGTACACCTTTTTTTCTACCGAGACGGAATATACTGGCACTCGAGGTCGCTTCGGATTTACCCATCTACCATTCGGCTCCTTCCCCTTGTGTTTTTTTTGTTCCCATCAACTGCAGAGAGCTAGGGTGAAAGACTCGAATTTGTTTCCGGAAAAAAAGAGAGAATATAAAATATATACATCGGCAGTACAAAATATTTATTTTCTCCAAATCAATTATATTGTGTCATGTTATCAAAACAGTGGTCGTAATTAACAGAACATTGTCACGAGACGCAATGTAATTGATTTGGAAGAAATAAACATTTACATTGACGGTGTATATAATTTAATAAAAAAATGGTTGGATTCGTACAAAGGGATATATGGTGGGTCCACGATGACCAGGTGTTGGCATTAGCAGAAGCAAGAGCAGTAATTGTGGAGAGGAGTACTAGAGTAAGCAAGAGCAGTCATTCGTACAAAGTGATTCGTACACTGCCTCTGTGGAATCATTATTATTATTATTATTTTTTGAATAGAGTGGATCCATTCTTAAGTCTCACACAAATAATTAAAATCGCTTAATGTTCTTAAAAATACTTTTTTAAAAAGGTTCTTATAAAAATTTAACTCATTCAATATTATTAAGGGCTTGATCAATTCTACGCCAAATTTACTGACACGATATTGAGCAAATGGTGTACCCATAGTAGTAAGAGCCCGTTCCAGAAAATAAATAAGAACTTATTTTTTGTTCAATAATAAGGGTTGTTCCAAAAAAATAAGAAGGTGATACTTATTTTTTCAGAATTTACATAGGTACCAATGGGCGTCGGGAAGGGAAATCGTACCGACGGCTGCACCGGGCCGTCTCCGGCCACCGGACGGCCGATCTGAGCCGTCCAAAAATTCTATAAAAAAAAACCGAGGGGGCTAGCGCGAGAATCAACTACATCCGAGATATATAGGGTGCTTGATCCGAGCACCCCTTTTTCGTGTAGGGTGGTTGATCATATATATACGGAAAAGGGGTGCTCGGATCAAGTACCTTATACACCTCGGATGCAGTTGATTCCCGCGAAGGCCTTCTCTGTTTTTTTTTTAGAATTTTTGGACGGCTCGGATCGGCCGTCCGGTGGCCGGAGACGGCCTGGCGCGGCAGCCGGTATGATTTCCCTCCATCGGCACCCATTATCATAGCAACAGTCTTATTTTTTGTATAAGGCAACTTCAAGCTAAAAAATTATGTGTTTACGCAAATAATTTTCCTACCATTATAGATTTTGTTTGATATATCTCATTGAGATCTTTAATACAGTGCAAAAAAATTTGAATTTTTTTTTCATTTACATTATTTTTAAGTTTGAAAATGTGAAAGGAACTTTTTATTTGAGTTTTGTGGAATGACCCTTCTTATTTTTGAATGAGAAGTGGCAAAATAAGTACTTATTTTTTAAGAAGATTTCCGAAACGGAGCCTAATTCGTACAAAGGGATTCACACACCACCTTCCGTGGGATCTATTTTTAGGTCTCACACAAGTAATCGGAGTCGCTCAATAATTTTAAAATACTATTTTTTAAAGGTTTTTATAAAAGATTAATTCATTCTAATATTAACGAGGGTTTGATCCATTCTACGCCAAATTTGCTGACACCGTGCTGACAACAAAATGGTGTACCCAAAGCAGGGCTACAAATCACTATCTTTAACTCCTACTGCTCCTTTATCTGCCACGCACACCTCCCCTAAGCTGTCACTGTTCTTCTTTTCCATTTCCCATTTTCTCTTTCTACAAGTACTCTTTTGTCTTCTTCTTATACTATATTGGTACATTTGATTTTCATAGGACTACTTTTATAGATATATATATATATATATATATATATATATATACACATATATATAATTTACACACACTCGGGATCCCGCATAGTCTTACCGTGCGGAACTCTCCTTTTTCGATCGAATTGCGACAATCCGAGCCGCTCAAAGTGATCAGAATGTGATTTTAAGAGTATTCGTAAGAAATCAGCAAAAAAAATGATCTGGAATGGCTTGATCAGAATAGTTTTTTATTGAACGGTTCAGTAAAAAACTGTTCAGATCAAGCCCTTTCCGATCATTTTTTTTGCTGATTTCTGGAGAGTTCCCTTAAAATCATGTTCTGCACACTTTGAACGGTTCGGATCGTCGCAATTCGATCGGAAAATGGGAGTCCCGCACGGTAAGGCCGTGCGGGATCCCGAGTGTGTGTGTATATATATATGCAATTCATTTATTGCTCTTTTGTAATGTGAATTTAGAGAATTAATTAATCTTTCATTGAGTATAAATTTTTCTACGCTGGAGAGGAAATATTGAAATTTGACATTAACGTAAGACCAAAAAAAAAATGAAGTGTGGTTCTCTGATATAAAAGAGTGTGAAAACCGCTAGCCTTTAAATTTCGTTGATTAATTTCCAGCCAGATTTTTTTGTATCAGAATCGTGATCTATTATTGTTTCGATGCATAATTCAAGTATCTAGCTACCTATTTCTCGAGATTGTTCTTTTTATATTTCAAGTGAGATTGTTCTTTTTATATTTCAAGTGATTGGCCGGATGATAAGTAATTAAGTACTTATGATAGCAAATAAAAGACTTATTATTGTTTTATCAGTACGAAAATCCTTCGGGGCACAGAATATTTGTCCTTAAACTTTAAAAGTTACAATTTCGATTTTCACACTGTACACAAAAATCTATTACCCAATCATGGCTAAAACATTCTTCCTCTGATCTGATGTGAAAATTAGACTTGCTCTAACTTTGACATGTCACTTTGGCCCCTAGAATACGGGGTTTCAATTAATTTGGATTTGGACTTTTCGTGTATCATTTTAACTAAAATTTATTCTTGTGAATTACTCCCTCGGGCCCAATTTACTTGTCCCAGTTATATTTTAACTGGATAAAAAAAATTAGTTATCTTTAAATTGGTAATGAAATTTTATATCCAATATGGATATTGTTTAATAGATCTCGATTTGTTCTATAATATAATATTTTCAAAATCACCTAAAATATTATAAATTATAAGATATAATTAATTAAAAAGTGGCACGAACTCCCAAAACCGACAATTAAATTGGGACGGAGGTGGTACTAACTAGTTTGAAGTCTATTTAATTACTAGCTAAACAAGTAAAAAAAACGAATTTAAAGCAATTTATTTAGAAATTACTCGAATAATTACATGTAGCAGAGGTTATGAATTTCGCTTGATTTTTCTGTGACTTATGAGGAAAATATATATATAATATGGCCCCATGCGACAAAAATATATGGAATTGACATTGCCCTGTAGATCTATGTATATCAATCTTTCTCCAAACCAGAGCTTTCGCGATATAGATGAGAGAATACATGTCACGCAGCCACAAACCCATGGTATTTGAGGATAATTACGTGCATAATTTATTTTGATAACGTCCTGCATTTCCACCCAAACTTGTTCGACTTAAGGAAATGCATATGCGTAAGTTAAAAAGACACATGACAGTGACAAATGATTTCATTTTTTAGCATATATAATTGGTGTTTATTTTTCAACTACATTTTCAAGCTGAGGATAGGAACGTATACTCAGCTTTTGATTTCTTATCCCTTCATTTCTTTGTAATTAATTTCACCTAAAATTTCTTTTTTAATTCCCAGTTTGGACGTGCATGCAAGAAATAAAGCACTTTGTGAGTTTGCCACCATCTTATAGATATTAAGTTGATTGTACACTTTGTGACTTAATTAGAAGAATGAACCTATACGATTGAATTTCAAAATTTAACTTTTTTAAATTCATGAAGATTTCTTTTTGAAAACACTTCAATTTGTTTGATAATAATATGAAGAAATGATATTCAAAGATAATTTTCGAAGCTAGCTAGACAAACTTTCTCATAATTTCCTTCTTCAATTTGATGGCTGGCAAGTACGGATGACAAATGGATCTGTCCCCGTCTTGAACCCTCTCCGATCGGGACGGTTTTTAAATTTTCTAGTACCGGCTGCTAATTAATCTTAGATATGCATATACCAAAGCCATTATTTATCTACCCATACAACCAATTCTTCTACTCACACAAATATTGTACACTGTACAGAAACACTCAGAGAAATAAGTAGTTTATATGGATATTGGGAAACCATGTGACCGTGCCGCTAGGGCTGCAAACTTGTTTAGTAGGGCTTATCTCGACTTGTTTAGTAATCGAGTCGAGTTCGAGCTCGAATTTTAAGTTCGTTTACTAAAAGAGCCGATAAACACTCCAAAGTTCGGCTCGATTATAGACTTGGTTCGTTTAAAGTGACTCCCTTAGTGAATAAACTAGGGTTGACTCGTTAAGGGCTCGACTAGTTCACAATCGAGCCAAACTCGAGCTCAAACTTTTAGATCGTATGATAAACAAGCCAAGTTCGAGCACACCAAAGCACGGCTTGTGCCAAAGACCACTGAATATTGAATACTCATCAAAACAGAAAAACCCTCGTTTGCTGTAGTGGGGCCGGATTTAGAAACTGATTCACAGCTCTCGCTGGAATCAGTACTGCCTTTGTTTTTGGATCTTATGATCTCCTTTTGCCACGTGTACGATGAGAAGGATAGTGTGCTTCGCGACAACTAATACGAGATCAAACTACGGTCCAACCAACCGAGGTTGACATAACACCCACATTGTTTCTTTGTTTTGGGATTCGGATTCCTTCCGGTTTAAGTTTTAGACGGGACGAGACAGTTCAAATACAAATCATACGTTGTTATTATCAATGGTTTGCATTTGCATGGTTCGCATTTGCTTAGAAAACTTTTGCTGACAACATTGTCACCGGTATTGTAGCAATGGACTATTCAGATTTAAACTCTCCCGTCTAGCCAAATTAAGAATCAGAGAGAATTCAATTCCATTGTTTTTGCTAGGTTTTTATTTTGGGATCTTTGTTTCTGCTAGGTTTAACACTGGGTTTTTTTTGTTTCTAAAACAAACCTCGTATTTTGTATTAGAATAATATAGTAATTTTTGCACTCTTTTTACTATTTTTATTCTGTAATTTTATTTTGTTCATTTGAATTCACACCTTCACCTTTTGCTGGCACATCTTTCACATATGAAGGGATATATCGTAAATTCAGGATAATATTTTAAATGGAAAATTTCGCATGAATAGGAATAAAAACAAGAAGTAGCGATGATAAAGGAGAGTGAAATAAATGTAACTCAATTTTTTTCAACCGCTATTTTCATCCCGTCGATTGCCTCGTTGAGAAAAAGCATATCATTTTCATACTAGTTTTGTTTAATTTGAGTAGTATATTAGACTATTCGTAGTTCAATCCTACAACCCCTTGAAAATTCTACGGTTAGGTTATCTCTACTTTTCAATTATCAATCACGTTTACCACCTAAATAAAAACAAAAGAAGAAACAAAAAGTCCTTTTTCTGATTGCGAATTGGCAGCAAATTTTCAAGATACTTGCGTTTGGAGCTCAAAAGCCAGCCATGATCGAGATTTTGGGGATATTTTTGAGGCCATGATTGTGACTATACAAATAGCAGTGTAACCCTCACCAGGTATTGACGTTGTCATCGAGCAAGAAGAACATATACTAACACCACAAAGTCTACGAACACACACTTTTTGGACGCAACTCCGAATATATACAACTATATCTCGAACAACCGTTGGACGTATACGTATCTATGAACCAAAATTCATCGAATGGCTCTTGACACAGTTGTGTCCAGAGCTGTGTTTAATGACAGTGTTCGTATCATCGCTCTGGTGAAACTGAGCAATGCTAAGAACATAAGTACTTTGGATACAACTATGTCTAGAGTTGTTTAATGCATATGGGTTCATATCCATCGGATGACCCAGGTCACAATTTGTGTCCGTAATTGTTTTTCGAAGTGTTTGTAGACTTTTTGAACGACATTATAATAGTTTAAATGGTCTTGCTATTATCAGTCCACCAGGTTGACGATGAGCGCACCAGGAAAACACGTATTTCTATGTATTTTTTAAGCTCTTTAATACACATTCACACAATTATTATTATCGGCCCAATGGAATGATTTTAGAATTTTCTTAGTTTAAAATTTCTACCAGTTGTGTTCGGAACTTTTTGAATTCTAGAAGATCTCTAGTTCAATAAAGTTGCGTGTTCCTTCTTTTTTCTTTTCTTCTGATTTTTTGTGAGTTACTATTATTTTCATAAAGTTTAGAGCTCATGCCAATTGTTGTTTCGATAGCATCTCCAATCCACGACTTCAAATTAGAGGATACCAAAATTTTTTTGAAGGCTTAATTATGTGACATTTTTACATCTTTAATTTGACATCAAACTCTCTAATTTCATCCCTTATGTCAAAAAAAACCCTCAAACGACACATTTTGAAATCCAAAGGGTCATTTTTTTTTGAAACTTGGCATGAGGTTTGGTTGCTGTCAAAATCAGTAGGCATATCATCCCTTCAAATCCCTCGTCGTCATTGGCATATGGGAATACACCTTAGTTGGATGGTGCAATATTGCTTCCAAAAATTACCGTTACTTGGTCCACATCAACTTAATTTGGCATCTCCGGTTGGAGATGCTGTTAGGTTTTCATGCCATATTGTGGGGAATCTTAGTGGGAATCCCCTTTTGATTTACAACATTTGGAATGCAAAGGAGGAGCTTTGGAATGTTTGGATTCCTTTTGAACCCTAATCAACTCGTTCAACCCATTCGATTCATCTGAAAAAGTGGCTTACGCTGAGCATCCACTTCGCTTATCTAAAAGGAGAAAATGATTACAACTTTGTTAGATCCCCACCAAAAAAGCTAAATTTAAAATTAGTAGGGTGTGTTTAGTAACCTTTTTAGCTTTTTGTTTTTAAGAAATTAAAAATAGAATCAGGTTTATGTTTTTATAAAAATAAAAACAAAAAACATGTTTGGTAATATTTTTTTTGTAAACAGTAAAAAATGAAATATGTTTGGTAGTATCATTTTGATTTTGTTTTTTTTAATTCTTCAAATTGAATGAAATTAGTGGAAACCAAAAAATAAAGTTCCACATACAAAGATAAGGACGTTAACTTAAACCAAAATGCCATTGAGTCTTAATTTTATCGACTCAATTCCGATTTTGTTAAGTTCAAATCTCAAAATAATTTTGTATGTGAAGGTTCTACTCGACGAACTCTTCAAAACGAAAGATTCCAATAGGTATTTTCACTATTTTGGGACAAAGAGGAGCCCAAAAAAGTCAAAGCTGGACGAACAATGGCGATTTAGACTGGTATTTTTCCGAACTGGTGGCGTAACCTCTGTAAAATTTGATCATCATCTACTCTTGTCTGTTAGTCGCGACTCCAACCCAATTACGAGTGTTTAAACCACATTGCTAGCTATCTTCAAATCTTTGATCAGCAAATTAAGCCATCGCATTTTCCGAGTTAAAAAAAACAACCATTTTCCATTGATCATGGCCATTGAATCTGGTCTGCCTTCGCCAATGATCCCACCGGCTTTGCGAGAAGCACGCCAAGGCGCTTCAGTTTATCGAAGAGATGACGAAGGACGCCGGCGTGGTGCAGGAGAGGGTTATGAGAGAGATTCTGAACCGGAATGCGGAATGCCGATGCGGAGTATTTTGGGCGGCTCAGGCTCTTCCGTGGGGCAACGGATGGAGAGACGTTCAAGTCGAAAGTTCCAGTGGTTAGGTATGAGGATATGAAAAACAATAGGACGCTACGTTTTTTTTCCTTCATGCGCAGGTCAAAAAATTCTATAAAGAAAACCGAATACGATAAATTTACTCGAAAATTTCTTAGGAAAAATTTAAATGATGTACCAACCCCAAAAATTTGCTGATAAGTATATTCAGCTGGATATTAAGAGAGAGAGAGAGAAAAGCGTACCAGGTGTGGGAGACGATTGATGGGGGAGACCATCGGGTTATGACCGGGGTTGTGAAAAGTGGAAAGGATGTGTTTTGAAAACAAGGCATAGAATCTTTTCTTTGTTTTCAAAAAGGTAAATTGATATTCGTGCGTTAGCTCCATTTTATTTATGAAGTTACTAAAAGTTACTTCACGTTAAAATTGGAGCGCCATCAGTAAAAAGTAGAGCACGAAAATCAGTTTCCTTTCAAAAATTTTAAAAACGTTTATAATAAACCAAAAATAGAAACAAATTACCAAATACGTTTTCTGTTGCAGTTTTGAAAAAAAATAAAAACATAAACCAAAAACTGAAAAACAAAAATATTAGGGTGTGTTTTGAAAAACCAAACACAACCCAAAAATGTTATCAAAGAAAAATGTTATCCAAACACACCCTAAGCAAATACGCCAGCAAACCAATCATACTCTTAAAACGACACATATTTTGTTAAATTGTGTATGTTAAATTCTCAAATCTAAAAAAACATAAGATCTCGTGAAATCACATAGAGGGCCGATAGATGGAGATCGAATTTCGGGTCATTTTCTTGGTGAATATGATATGATCGGCCATAATCTCTTTGATTCCTTGATTTGTGTGCCATAACACTGGATGGTTTTAGTTAGGGGCCAAGGATTCGAGACCATGACTTTTTTAGCTAGGTTCATGCTTCGACTCTCATGCAAGATCTTAAAGGCCAATGGATAAGCAAAATTATCAAACTAAGCTAAGTATTACTACAATATTTGTTAAATTTGTTAGCCAAGTACTTATATTTCCGTTTTAATTAGACCAAATAAGTACTAAACTTAGAGAAACTTTTTTGTATATCGGGTGTATAAGGGGTGGTGGTATCTTCTCCGGTTCGTTTTCAATTTTTTGGTCATTTCCCAATCACACTTGGATGATCAGCTCCGTTCATTTTGTATATTTCGGCGAGAACCTTAAACCTACCAAAAATTGTGTTCATTGGACTTTTGTAGCTACATGATTGGCACACCTGGAAATTAAAGAAAACCAAAACTGGATAAAAAAACACATTGAATCGGAACCCAATTTTTTTTTCCACATATGCTGATCATGTATCTACTGAAGTCCGATAAACACGATTTTTGATATGATTATAGTTCTCGGTACGTGAACTCTACAAAATAAACGGAGTCGATCATCCAAGTGTGATCGGAAAATGACCGAAAATTAGAAACAGATCGGAGAGGATACCACCACCCCTTATATACCTGGTATACAAAAAAGTTTCTCATCACTTAAGCTCGCCAAAACACTATTTTTGTTGGTGCCAAAACTCTAGTGTACAAAAGGTTTGTACCATATGCAGTGTACGCACAAGACTTTTATGTACTGGAGTTTTGGCATTATCACTGTCCCCATTTATAAGTTTGAAAACTTATTTCTATATTTTGTACTTTTTGTTTAGCTTTTTGTCAAAATTCTTGGAATTGATCGTTCGTCTTGATGATACGAATTATAAAAAGTATAAAAATATGGATTAATGATGAAAAAATTCAAATAAAACGACATTTTAGACAAATAAAACAGTTCGTCGAATTATAAAGTATAAAAATATGGATTGATAGATGAAAAAGTTCAAATAAGACGACATTTTAGATAAATAAAACAACTGTTTAATACTTTTTTCGTCTTTAGTGAGTTTTTTTTGCTTTCGGTCATAGTTTTGCACTTTTTAGACTCCTCTTATCGAGATGAATGATTAATTCAAAAAATATCACGCAAATCTAATAAAAATTCAAAAAAGACGAACAAAACACACAAAACGATAAAAAAAAATTAGCTGCTTGATTTCAAATTTTAACAAAATTCATTACTATTAGTAAATACTAATTTTGAATATACTCGAGGCAAAACGCGGGAAACTCAAACACAGTACTCATTTTTGTTTCTGCAAGCATGATCAACAAGTGAGATATCTCTCTCTCTCTCTCTCTCTCTCTCTCTCTCTCCACACATATCTATACATGCATATATATGTACACACGCAAAAACATTGGGATTACGTTGCATACGGTATGTCTTTCACGAAATTTGCTTTGCTAATTAAATTGTTTTAGGCTCAAATTTATCCAATCATGTGTTCGATTAGCAACTGCATCGTCCTGAAAATGAGGATTTCCACCTTCTCCTTGAAATGCTATTTTCTTCGTCTTGCTCTTTTGCTTTTGCGATCCTAAATTACCTTTATTTCTGCTCGTAGAAGGGTGAGAAACGGTAAAATGCAAGTGGCGCTCATGGATTATGTTTCAAGAGTTTTTTTTTTTTTGGTATTATAATTTGATAACTATAGTGTCCAAACCAGCTTACGTGGACTTCCCTCATCGGTTAATTATCTCCTCCAAAACTAGTATATGAGCCTGGGCGGCCTCTTCACTCTTTGCTAATTGGTTTGGAGTTGGATGCTTTAACATGATATTAGAACTATGGTTTCAGAGATTTTGTTCCCCCTTTTTGTGCCATAAGTGCACCGTTATTTGTTGCGATCCAAGTGTTCTGGATTGTTTGTTTACCTCTCCACGTGCGAGTCGGGGGTCGCACGTGCGGGAGAGTGTTAGAGTTTGTCCTACATCGATTAATTATCTCCTCAAAAACTAGTATATGAGCTTGGACAGCCTCTCCACTCCTTGCCAATTGATATATGAGGAGTAAATTTAGGGTCACATGGGTCAGCTTGGTCTCCTCAACTCATGGGATTGATTGGCTTGATGATGATCTTCAACACACTAGTGGGGGCCAATTAAAGTCGGGGCACTCCATATGGAATGGCTATTACACGGTAGGTGAAAGTGCCCTCACGCTTATGTACTTCATATTATGATGTGGGACTTCGCTTCACAATGGCCTTAAGAAAGTTGACAACACCTGAGGTTTCGAACGCGAGACTTTAGTCTTTAGGAAGGAGCAACGGCTTGGGTTTATTTTTTTGGTTTTATTGTAAATAGTCGTGTACTGTAAACAATAATTATGCTTCATGGTTACGTTACAATTTTATGGTTCTACTGACTTTGCCCAATCAAATTAGATATAGGATTGGAAAAGAACTCTCGTGGGAGGTCAGTTTTGACATTTGGATGTAACAATTGGGGATTACAAGTTTGATGGACGACCGACGCTACAGACTATGGCCTATGGGATATACAATAACTTGGGGATGTGGTGTTGCCAATCCTCGGACTATTTTAGGCCGACGGGATTATTCACGCCATCAGATTAGAAAAGGTTGTTCACATTTCACAACAGGGCCTGGTTTCTGGTTAATGAAGCGATTTACCTGTTAGAAAAGGTTGTATAAGTTTGTGGTCTGTTGCTTTTTTATGAAGAATATTTGTGCGTTTTTGGTTGGGTGCAGTTGTTATTAACAAGATTTGCCTTTTGCTGTTTTAACAAATGCAAAATAAGAGAAACATTTCCCATCTAGATATTTTTCTCATATGCCAAGTGGAATTGCTCTGGGGTAGGGGAGAGTTCTGATTGTATCATTTGCATTTCCCTGCAGATGGGATTTCATTCATCACCAACGAAATTATAGTGGATAATGTGCATTTATCTCAATGGCGGCATCTACCAGGTACCGTGGGGAGCTAATCTGACAATTCCATGTATTTTCTATGCCATATGCAACAAGGTTCTCTAGGTTTAATTTGGGTCAAATTTTTTGGATACGTGTCGGTAGAAAGGCAAAGTAATTGGGCTTTTTCCTGAATGCTGTTTTCCCCCTCTGTATATATGGATTGAAGATTCTGATACATCATGTAAACTTGGGAGCTGAGGTTGCATTTCTTGATTCTCCTTCCAGGAGTTTGCTCTACCTCTGATATCTTCCGCCATCAAGCATAAAACTGCCTCACCAATTTTAGCTTTCCCCTGAAAACTTCTGGCGTTCCTCTCGAGCCATATGTGATGTACAGTACCAGCAGGGCCAGCTTGTACATAACACTAGCCAAGTTCTTCCCCTTCATGTTCCTCAGAATCAATGCTAACTCTGAGCTCCAAGGAGCGGGAGTCTTGACTATCCCCTTTATCCTCAACAAGTTTGCCCAAACCCACGTTGAGTACATAGAATGAAAGAAGAGATGGTCGGTAGTTTCTTTCTTCCATTCTACTGCAAAGAACTCAATGGGGAACAACATTTATGTTCCAAGTTCGAATTCTCTCTTTTGTTGCTAGTATAGCTCTGCAGCAAAGCCATAGAATAAATGCCCATATTGGGACATTACCTTTGAACCACACTATATGGTGCCACGGAACCTGCTGACTTGAAATAAGTTGTTGTCTCAAATGAAAGTACAAATTCTGCAGCGCCGTCACTCTAGAGAACATGGTTAGTAATAGCCAACTTAAATTTTCATATTCTTGCCCATGGGAGCTTGGTCACTGAAGATGAAGAGGAGAACCACTTTCAAGTTTTCACTGTTATCTTCAGTTCTACATTTGGGGGGAGTTGTGGATTCCAGATACCACATCTCACAATAGTAGACACGATACTGGGCTTGTGACATATCTGGTTTATGCATATTTTAAGGTCTAAATATCTGAGACACAAATGTCTGGGAGGTAGGGTTTACCAACTCTAAAAACTGTCCGCTATTGGAGTAAATCTAACGGGGGCTGCTTTACCTGTTTTTTTCCTTCCAGGGAGAACAAGTCGATAAAGTGTTTCTATCCCTATCTTTTGTATTTTTCCTCTTTGGATGCCACAGAAACAAAGGACTGTTTTAAAGTACTTCCTTGCATGTAGTTCTCGATCCTAGTGATTGTGTGATGAAAAATGACAGCCTCGTGGTTAGGGCTGTATGTGAAGTACATCTTTGTTGTATACTATGGCATATTCTTGCAATCCACCAGACTTTATTATGACTAGTGGATGCAGAACATGACACATGAAAGATTCTTTTATTTGATTGCTAAGAAGTAAGAACAGGGAATCTAAGTTAGTTCATGGTCATTAAACAGGCATTAGATGGGCTGTTCAAAGGCCAACATAAAATGCTAAGTGACATCATCTACCTTATGAAAGAAAACAATGGTTATTACATCTGCATGCTGAACATATGGTGAATTTGTCTCATCTCTATTGCTGGAGGTAAATTTCTCTAGTAAACTTTGCATGGATTAAAACATTTGGAATAAGGACTGAAAATTTCAAAAAAATAAGAAGTAAAAGATACAAAACACATATAGCACGATTTGGAACATGAATGTGAGATTCTGCAGCTATCCTGTTTATGTGGTGTTATTGGGCAAGTTACTTCCTTAAACTCCATTCACTTTCCAAATGCTACCTCCTTGAGTGATCCGACTCCATTCTCGAATTTCCTTGTCTGATCAGAATGTGTTAGTGTACAGCACCCTCCCACTAAGTCTTTAGCCTTTAAAGATTCCTTTCCCCAGTCCGTTTTGTATATCACTGTGAACATTGAAATTAGACACGCCACCTGAGCTGCTAAAAGCCCGTAACAAAGTCCCAAAAACCCAAGTCTCCAGACAAAGGCCAAAACAATGGCCACTGGCATACCCACCAAGTAAAATGAGTAAAAGTTTATGCATGCTCCGACACTTGGCTTTGCACTTCCACGGAGAACCCCACAACATGTGGTTTGTGGACAGTTTGCAAGCTCGCAAAGCCCAATTATAGGTAGCACGGCCATTGTCAACTCTAGAACCTCATTATCCTTTGTAAAAAATCTACCCCATGCTTCTCGACCTAAGGTGGTCCATAACAAACCCAACGTAGAGGCTAAAATGGCCAGTCCTGTAGCTACCATTGTTGCCAAACTTGCCTTACCTGGCCGGCCTGCTCCAAGCTCATTGCCTACTCTGGTTGACACCGATTGACTAAGTGCAGAAGGTAGTGTATACATAAGTGAAGTGGTTTGTATTACTATAGCCGACGTTGCAAGTGCAACCTGAGGTTTGTCAAGGTAACCTGCTAGAAGTGTCATGAACTCATACCACCACCATTCCAAACAAACAGCTAGACAACTTGGTATAGAAAGTCGAAGTAGCATTCCCCACTCTTCTCCTAGTGAAGTCGTAGAAGGAAGCGGCATGATTGGTGGTATTAGTGGTTCATAGATAGGCTCCTTCGTTGTATGAGTGTAGATTATGTAGCCTAGAAGGAAGAACAACGTATTAAAGTTGGTGACAAAGGTTGAAACTGCAATCCCTGGGACCCCAAGGCGAAGAATGAAGGCCAAGAAAATGGTTACAGGAAGATGGAGAAGTATTGCGAGTGAAGTGCACCACATCAATGACCACGTTTTCCCTTTACTACGTAAATAGATACGTAGTGGGTGAAGAAGGCTATTAGCAATGAGGTCTGGGATGGCATAGCGGCAGTACACGCTAGCAATATGAGATATGTCCGGGTTTTGATGGAGCATAAGCATGAGAAGCTCTAAGTTAAACCATAACAACCCGATTGGTAATGACGCAAATAGCAACAATATAATTGTTCTTTGAAGAGTGAGTGATACTAAGGTTGTGTTTCTAGAACCAAAACCCTGGCTACAAAGTGGCTCCATACCCATAGCAAGACCTGATAGAACTGAGTAGCCAGTGATATTGGTGAAGCCGATAGCTAGGGCACCACCAGCTAGCTCAAGGCTTCCTAGCCTTCCCATGCACACGACTGAAATCATGTTTTTGAGATAGCCCACCAAGCCGATGGCCACTAGGGGGAAGCCTATGTCTGCCATTCTTTTCAACTCCTCCTCTACCTTGAAAAAGTCACAGATCAAAAAAGGTTTGTCAGAGTGTAATACTATGCATTTGTATTCTGTGAGTTCTTAATATTCTGTAGTTCGTACCTCTGCCATTGTTACATGCTTTTTGCCGTGCTCTGATGCCATCTCTTTTTCCCTTTTGCTTATTGTTGCTTTTTCTTTGTTTCCTTGTGTTGAGAGGGTCAGAGAGCTTAATGGTAGAGATATCCTTTTGTTTACCCTCACACAGAGTGTGAGATAGGTAGAGATTAGAGCTGCCAGTATCAGAATATAATCAAAGACCTTTATAAGGATGGGAGGTGGTGGGGCTGGTCCTAACACACTATCAAACAGAGGGTAGAGTGCTGCAAAAGTTAGAAAAACAAAATGTATAAATTATAGTAGTTATCTTTTTGAGTTCCCGCACCCCCTACTCACCACCCCATTGTTCTAACAATATCGTGTGGTTTTCCCAAATAAATGAGAGCACATCCACTGCCTTGTTAGGAAATAATCATGCCTGACGTAATTTTTCGAATGTTTCTTCACATGAAGACATTTGGGGTTGAATATGACTCTTTTTTTCTTTTTTGTTATTGAGTATTTATTGTGACTACTACTGCTGTAAGGTGTGATGTTACTGGTGACCAGTTACTGGTAATAATGTGCGCTGGGTTCTTGCCTCATGTTAGTGTGTACAGTTTGAAAGGGCGGTGTTTTTTGACTGAGTTTCTGTTTCTTTTTGTTGGACTGAGTGAAATAGAAAGAATAAAGTCTACTGAATTCAGCTGGCTGCAACCAGTTTGGAATCAACTGAAATCATTTTGTTGGAAAAATGAGCTTTGTCATATCACCAAACAATGAGAAGTATATTTCTGAATGAGTTTTAAGGTCACAGGAGTCCATTTTCAACCACAAACGTTTCTTTACATGAAGACATTTGGGGTCGAATATGACTTTTTTTTTTTGTTATTGAGTATTTATTGTGACTACTACTGCTGTAAGGTGTGATGTTACTGGTGACCAGTTACTGATAATAATGCGTGCTGGGTTCTTGCCTCATGTTAGTGAGTACAGTTTGAAAGGGCGGTGTTTTTTTGACTGAGTTTCCATTTCTTTTTGTTGGACTGAGTGAAATAGAAAGAATAAAGTCTACTTAATTCAGCTGGCTGCAGCCAGTTTGGAGAAGCAACTGAAATCATTTTGTTGAAAAATGAGCTTTGTCATATCACCAAACAATGACAAGTATATTTCTGAATGAGTTTTAAGGTCACAGGAGTCCATTTTCAACCAAGGAACTGAAGGAAAATGGTAATTTTGCAATATGCCTTCATTGGTAAGACTTCCTATTTTTATATGTTCTCTTTTTCCTCTTCAAGAGTCATTGGGTTGTGAAAATTTCTCTCTATAAAATTTGTTTTTGATGTTATTTGATGTCCTTTCTGGTTGCAACTTGCAAGGCCTTCATTAGTTCGTGAAGGCCTCGCAGAAACAAACATGCCCCTATATTGAACGTCGGAACAATAGTATAAATAAATCATCAACCTTGAGCAATCTACTCTGAATCTAATTTTTTTTTTTTTTGGGCAAAACAGCTTGAAATAGCTTTTTATGCAATCTAAATTCAATTTATATTGATGATGTACATGATGTTTGTGAGATTGATGAATTACATACGTATTCAGTTACGTGCCTGTGTTTTTACGATTATAATGGCAATATTCACTTTTTCATGGAATCTAACAATTATTAGAGTTTGGTATCTTGTTCTGTCTGTATGATGGAAGTTCTTGGAGAAGGGCAAGGCTAAGTGGAGGTTTAGGTCCATGTCACATACAAGTTGGAGTTTTCTGGCTTTTCTAAAAGCTTTTTGTCACATGTTCTTTGTTAGGTTTTCCTCTAGTGGATTAAAAAACAAGGACCCAACCCCTCCCTAATACCACACGTTTTTAAACACTAGCTGAAAGTCTTTGGCAGAATAGTAATTATGAACATCCTTCACTATCAGCTGTTATTTCTTTCCTTTTATAAATTTGGATCCCATCCGGAACAAGTACACTTTCTCTATCTATAGTGATTTGTCTATTGAAGTTGAGTTTGACACCGTATGTAATTGCTGCCTTGCTTTTTGTGGGTAGCTTTAGATGTCCAATTCCTTTGAAGTTATTCTTGGATATAAAGTGGCAAGTTGCTGCCACACATGTCATCTAGGAGTAGGTGGTATACGTACCATGAGTGGGATCATTGGAGCTGTTTGTACACAGCACACGGATGTGTTTTGTGTTGCATTTATGCATGTATCTATGTTACATGAAAATCTATATGTTTTCTGCACTCACACATGCGAGCGCGCTTGTGTGCATGTATCTATATATGTATGTTTATATATACAGATACACACACACAAATGCAACCAAAAATATAGCAAATGCTGGAACAATGTTTCTGGTGTTCTCTTATCGACGTCAACTTGTGTACAATTGACATTTGCAATAATACACAAATATCAATGAAAAAATGGGGAAGTATTAATGTCCTTGCTGATCTTTCCCTCCAAAATCTCGGAATGAATTACTCTACCTTCATTAGGTACTTTGACGTAGCAATGGCAACATTAGTTTGTAGCCGTAGGCTTTAAAACTGCTTCTAATACGACGTTGCCTTTTAAGTGAGGATTTCTGTGACATTATGCAGATACTTTGAAGGAGACAATTGGACTGATTTCTAGCACAAAAGTAGGACAAAGGTAAAAGATTTACATCCCTCACTAGTCGTTAAAGTTTTTCAAAATTTTCTTCTTGACTGTTTATCCTGTCAAAACTCCTACAGTATCTTTAGGACTATTTTGCTTTTCTCCACAGGGGAAAGTTGTTCAAAACACACTGCCTTCCTGGTCAGACATAGTGGTCTACTTTCTTTGCATGTTTCATTCTTTCATTTGACTTTGTTTGCATTCCCCTCATTTCCTACGGTGATTCTCCGCTAATCTCTCAATTTCTCCCCTTGAGAATCTGAGCCCCTCATGCAATTATTTGCTTTCTAGTTTTTCTTATTCTCAAACAACATTTGCAGCAAAATCAGTCTCTTGTCGCACATTCATCAAATCGTGCATGTGCATTTAGTTACACCAAATGACCCAACAAATCAATCGTTATCAACAATAATTATCTCTCTTAAAAAAAACAATAATTTCTGACTCCTTGTAAACTTGTAGAGCAAATTGCATTTCAATTACTCTTTTTCCACCATTCAAAGGATGGGATATGCCATCCCACCCAATGTCATTCCAACAACTACCACCTACCATGCTGCGGTTGTTAAGAGGAAAGGGGACCTCCTTTCCTCTCTCCAACGGTCACATCTCTAGTGTTTGATGAAGGTTAGTCACTAAGATAGTGTCTTTGGTCCCAAATTCTCAAGCATTTTGATCACTGCTGCTGAAAACCCGACATATCTCCTTCACTTGATCCTCAATTAGTGAGTGATAAAAAGTACCGGTATTTTCCATCATGTCAAATGAGGTCTGAAATCCTTCATGTAGTGGTAAGAAGGTTATGATGCACTAACCACCAATCACGTTGCAGATCTTATTATCTCAGTTTATAAAGCTTTAGCAATTAACCAACAACTTGCATCAAATCAACTTCAGTTGATGCCCCACATATGTTGGTTGCTTGTTTAGTTTCTTTTGTTGGCAAGCAAAAGAAGCTTAGAACAGTATTATTCAACAAAGAAAACATTAGTTTTGAATCAGTAAACGCTGAGTTAGTATAGTAAAAAACTGGACTACATAAAGAGATTTTGTGAATCTTAGGAGGGTAATAGTCCTTATTTGGGTCCGCACTTGGACATTTCTATTAGATATAGGACCCAACTTTTTTCTTTGTTGTTGTAGTCAACCAGGTTTAGTATATTTTATAGTTTAACCATGATTATACTACCTTCATAGTTGGAAGATGGTGGAGAGAATCTCCTTCTATTAGATTGTCCACATTGTTTGGTCCCTTGGCCTCATCAAGTGCCAGTGGAGGAGGCATGTCCATTGAATCTAACGAAACTATCAGAGTTTCCTGTTATTCATGTTTTCTTTGCGC
The DNA here is from genome assembly GCF_030253575.1 of Rhododendron vialii. Lineage (NCBI taxonomy): Eukaryota > Viridiplantae > Streptophyta > Magnoliopsida > Ericales > Ericaceae > Rhododendron > Rhododendron vialii. The sequence continues at coordinate 41,867,078 of NC_080560.1, forward strand.
ATGATGTGTGAGTCGTGCACACATGGGTGCCATGAAAAACCATAAGAAATTAGGTCATTCTTATGTGACCTGTGAGGTGATAATGTCGATCTACTGTGTTTGGTAGATGCTAGGTGATGAACAGGCCAGGTCCTAGGCATAGGCTGACTAGGCTGTTGCTTAGGGATCCTAATTTTTGGCCCAAAATGGGGCCTCTATTTTGACAGAAGTGTTGCGTATCATGCATGTCAGTATATTGCAATTATAGGGAAGTAGCTCAGCGGTAGAAGCGAGTGTTGATGCTTAATGTTTCAAAGTTCAAAACTTGGGGACCCCATCCTAATGATACGTTATCTTTATGTTTATTAAAAGTGGAGGGCCTAGATGCAGGGCGCAACGGCAAGTTTGCCCCACTGTGACCCAGTAGTGGTCATGGATTCAAGTCGCATAAACAACAGCTTGTGGAGGTAAGCCTCCGTACATCCAACTTCAAACCCTTTCCTAGACCCTAAAGCAGCGGTAGCCTCGTGGACTTAGTTCCTTGGTGACTTGTCCAATTTTGGGGCTGTGTTTGGATCTTGGATTTGGGTTTGGATTTCTGGAGAGAAAATAACATGACTGGCAAACGCCTTATAGGACTTCTATTAACCAAAGTAATTTTGTTCACATCTGCACATCATGCTGTTGTGATTCAATGCGAAACAGCTTAAAAAGGGAAACAACCACGAGGATCTTTACTTGAATAACTTTCTAATGGCAAACTAAAGTCGGTGGAGAGGTGATTTCAAGGGGTCTACAGTAACATGCAGCACATGGTCCTTGACTCTTTGTTGCTTATCCCACCTAAAGTACTGATTAGTTTTTGAACCTAGTAGCTGGATATGACTCCTTGAGTGCAAAAAAGGTCATCTGTACAAGCTAAGTGCGACATACGTGGTTTTAATTAGTGAAATTGCCTGCTTGGATGGAATTACTGTCATATTCTGCGTACTTCCAACTGTAAAGACTGCTTGGGTACTGATGCCATTGAATTGATTTGTGGAAATTGTTGAATATGTACTTAGCCTACTGACTAAAACTATTGCTCTTTACGTTGCCATTTCAAAAAAAAAAAAAAGACAAGAAAATAAAATATGGGTCTTTTCATAATTCCAATTTTGCATCGACCAATAACTTCTCCTTCTTGATGGAGCTTTTATCAGTTTTGGCAAGTTTTGCTGTTTAGACTGAATCACTGAACCATCCCATTGCTAGCAAAATACGATTACATGAGATCTGAGATCATCCTTCTTCCTTCACTACTGGCATTATTCATCACTTCTAACCTAACCTTCTTTTCTTTTTTCCTCTTTAGTCTATACAAACGAAAAGAGCATCATTTCTTGATGGCATTGAAGAGCAAAAGAGTGCTAGAATTCTTGGATTGTGCCAAAAGCTCATGAATCTGGTTTCCTAGTATCTGAATAAAATACAGAGAGTTGGCCCCCCAACAGACTGAAAGGGTGGAGGATTTGAGTGGTGATGATCTAGATCCCATGAGGTACATTACCAAATTTAGAAGTTCATGTGTGCAGTCACTTGAAAGGCCTTGGATGAGAGTAGCTAGTTGATGAAAAAGGGGCAGATTATCATGTGAAGAATGGGCTTTTCAGGTCCCATAAACATGTGACTTGACCCACTCCCTAGTGTTCCTAATCCAGTGGAACTCTCACTAGAGGAAGGACCAAAGGCCCACAGTTATCATTTGGGTGTGTGGCTTTTGCTGTTGTTAAGTTTGCTTAAATGGAGAAACACAACCCATTAGGAGGAGCCTTTTTTTGTGAAACATTGAGAGGTGGTGATAAGGTCAAGGATCATGTGAGGAAGAGCCCACTGGCAAATTCCACCCGGCCACACATGGCGCAATCTCGAGAGTCCCAGAGTTTGGGACTCTGCTATCGTCTTCCCTATCGAAGTGACCAAGCAGTTGCAACCGTCGGATCCAATTGACCGGTCTGGGACCTCTGAAGAAAGAAACTTTCCCTTTCCTTGGAGTTCAAATTCCATGTGAAAGTCATGGTCCTGACCATGGGAGGCAAAATAGTTGGTAATCTTCGTCGTTTATGTTGCTGGAAGCACATGTATACCCTTTACGTTAGGCCTTTTTTTCCCGTAGCCCACGACACATGGAACATGGACCAGGGCTGAAGCCCAATGGCCCTATTGATCCAAGTTACAATGCCCATTGCTGTGCTGTGCACTTATGCCCAATTATGCACAACGCCAGTGTTGTGCGCCCATTATCGGCCTATCCCAAAGGGCCAGACCTGGTCATTTGACGTGAGTGAACTATTCGCAGAATAGTATGTGAAAATTCAGTTTGATCAGACATTGGGTGTCATGTGATCAAAGCATATTTACTTTCCAAGTTAATACGAATTTTATTCTAGTTGTTTTTCGTTGCACGACAATGTGCTCCGATCGCACAACTACCTGTACAAGGCTCGACTAAACATGAGATTGTATGACCATGACAAGATTAATAAATGGAACTTTGAACACACTAAAAAGCATATTAAGCACAAAAATAATTGAATTAGACCTGGACCCCACAACCCATTTGACACGAATCGTTGTGTGCCCATGGAGTAAATATATATTTTTCGATCGGTAAAACTTAAAAGTAATATTTTATTAAGAAAAAGGGAATTTCAACAAAGGTTGGAAAGAACATCTAGATGAGAAAAAGTTCAAAACACCTATTGGGACAAAGTCTATTACACTTGTTGGCCTATATGCTCAAATCTTACAATTAAAATCCAAAAACACCTAACGACCAAACAAAGCCCAGATCTTACAATTCATTTTCCCTAAGCACAAAAAGGAAAACTTAACCCACATTGCCACATTGGTGGACTATGAAAAACCCAAAAGCCTCCGCTGCAAGTCTGTGCCGTTTGGAAACCCAACCGTCCGACCACCAAACTCCAACCGTCCAACATGAAATAGTACATTGACACGATTCATTATTTACAAAAGATTATTCTCATTATTCACGGGACACCACGACATAATAGTTCTCGTGGCTTCTCCCCTGCAAGAAGTTGACGTGAGATTTTTACGCTTAATATTGAACTCCATCGCTGTAAAGCCTTCCCATTTTCTTCTCTTTTTTGAACGGCAGTTAAGTTTTCCCATTTGACGCCACTGGTTGTAGAGTTAGCGTGCACTCGACAAAAAATGAATTTGTGAAAATTAGTTTGATTATACATCAATAGGTATATCAAATTTGGATTTTGGTTTGGGTCTGGATTTTCTCGAGTTCATGTTTTGGACCGGAGGAAATAGTTTAAATTTGGAGTTCAGATTTGCTAGAAGACTCTTTGGGGCAAAGAATTCAATACTTCCAAGAGTTTTCGAGCATATCCGAATCAATGATTGCAGTATCAGACGGTTCAGGTTACAACCGTCTCCTTTGGTCCAAAACATGAACCGGAGAGGAGCAGCTCCATTTTGGTTTATACAATGGATGACCATGGATAGTTTAACTTGACAGAATTAGACCATTTTCTATAAATTAAAATTCGACTCTCAATATATCTATCGACTAGTGTTTGCCCGTGTTTGCGTCACTTGCTGGTTAGTGGCTTGAACACTAAATCGATTCATTAGTGTGTAGTATGTGATCCTCTTCTTAGTAGCACGAAAGAGAATTATCCGTACTTACGGCACTTCCCCAGCTAAACTTTTAACCTTGCTTATGGGATCCTTATAAATACCAGGTAAAAAGTTAAAACCAAGCAGCAAACAGCAGCAACAAATCCAAAGCAACAACAAACATAAGCATATTTTCAATAGAGAGATGGGATTCCATCAAATATGAGTAAAGACACCATCATATCACATCACAGATAAGCAAATTAGCAATAGAAATACACTCAACATAGAGTAGAAATGTACACCATCAGCATCAAAGATCTTCACAACACCCTGATAAATTCACTCATTTTATATATAGTGAAGTAACAAATTCAATCTCTTTAAAATTAGTTATTGAATACAGTCAATCTCATAGATTCTGTCATCTCACTTTTTCATATGTAGGGAAAAAATGCAAATTGATAAGGACCCATCAGATTTTTCAAACCTTCGAGAGAAACCCTCCAAGGATACTGTTCTCAAAACCCTAGCTTTGCCTCACACAAAAAAAAAAACCCCTTGATTTCTGTCACAGATATAGAATCAACTAATTCCAAAAAATCAGAACAACGAAGGAAATCCAAAAAATACATACGAAGCAATCAGCACAAAGAATGCACTCCCTTTTTTTTATGGAGTCGCCACCTTAAAAAACAACAGAGATAGGAGAAATACGAGAGAGAGAGAGAGAGAGAGAGAGAGAGAGAGAGAGACGGTGGTTGGGTGGTTGTCGGTGATGTGTGCCAAAGATCTGGAGGAAGATGGGAAAGAGGAGTGAGAGGCTCGTTCATGGTTCAAAAGGGAAAGTAAGAGAGAGAAAGACCGCATACTTGGGCTTTGTGACAGCTTTGTAATTTAGGCAAAAACAATGGGCACTTCAATAGAATTGGAAGAATGCTTCTCAACCCTTGGATCAATTCAATCTCAACCATTCTAACAACTTGTTTCTATATCCTTTTGTTTTTTTATTATAGAAGAAGATATTGAAATCAATGTAAAAAGGAAACAAATTAAAAGCAAATATTAAATTGCATGTATGAAAAACAACTTTAGACAGAAATCAATTATTGAGTTGATTTAAATTGAAAAAAGATAATCAAGTTTTTTAAGGAAATAATCTAAATGCAATCAATTGAAAAAAGGTGAAAATACATAAACACCCCTTCAACTATCACTGATTCTCGTAAACACCCCCTCACATTTAAAAGCACCCATGGAGGCCCCATCACCTATTCCCGTTACCCAAGTAACACCCTTCCGTCTCAGAACTGTTTGCTGGGAGGTCACATGTCAGCAAATTGGGCATTTTTTGGACAAAAGTGCCTTTTGACAATCCACAGTCCACCATTGTCATCACCACAATCTACAATCCACCACCACTGACTTCACCACATCCACCATTGTCGCCACCACCGCCAGGCACCAATCACCACCACCAAATCCCCTTCCCACACTCGGTCTCCAACAGTCACAACTATCACAAACCACAAATCACCAATTTCAGAAATTCCCAAAATCAAAAAATCCCCAAAATCAAACCCTAACCCCAATTTCAGAAATCCCCGAAATCACCAAGATAGGTTGGAACCCAGAAGAGGTTTCGGGCTTTTCACGACGGATTTTGCAGATTTAGTAGTGTTGGTTTTGCATTAGAGCTTAGGGCTGTCGAGGTTGTCAGAGCCAGAGGATTTCAGAACTGCTTCAGCTATCGTGGTCCGGCAACGCAAGCTTGGAGTCGATGGGTTGCTCGTCAGAAACCCCATTTTGGCGTAGCTTTCGGGGCTCAGGCTCGGGCTCACGCTCAGGCTTTGACTTCGGCTGGGGGAGGACGAGGAGGCCGGAGAGGCCCATGGCGTCGGAGGGGTCGTGGAGGAGGAAGCGGGAGCGGTAGGTGAGATCGGAGTCGGGGGCGGAGAAGGGGTGGTTGCTGAGGAGGCGAAGGAGGTGAGAGGCGGCCACGGGGTCGTCGAAGAGGTCTTCGCCGGCGATCAGATCTCATCTTCGCCGGAGGTGAGTGCGCCACCTGGGCGCTGCTACTGCTCTCTCTCCCTCTCTCTCTCCCTCTCCCAAAGATTGGTGGGTAAATAATAGAAAAAGGTATATTGGTCATTTTCTCAATTCCATTAACAGAGTTAGCATTTTTTTCGTTTCTAGTAGTTGAGAGGGTCTCCATGGGCGCTTTTAAATGTAAGGGGGTGTTCACGAGAATCAGTGATAGTTGAGGGGGTGTTTATGTATTTTCACCTTGAAAAAATTTACCAGTCACAAAGTTATGAGGTTTATATTAGGAAGCATGCTCTCAATTGGACGAATATGATTTATTGAAAATTTGATCCGATAGTTGTAGAAGGTGTTGGGTATGTATGGATAGACAAAAACCGCTCTGTCTATGTTATTTTCTTTCTGTATATAACTATAGGGAAATTAATATAAAAGGAAACAAATTAAAAGAAAATATTGAATTGAAAGTAAGAAAAACAACTTTAGACATAAATCAATTATTGAGTTGATTTAAATTCAAAAATATAATCAAGTTTTTTAAGGAAACAACCTAAAAGCAATCAATTGAAATAATTTATCAGTTACAAAGTTAAGAGGTTTATATTAGAAAGCATGCTCTCAATTGGATGGATATGATCTATTGAAAATTCAATCCAATGGTTGTAGAGAGCGTTGGGTTTGTATGGATAAATAAAAACCGCTCTGTTTGAATTGAATGTAAGAAAAACAACTTTAGACAGAAATCAATTATTGAGTTGATTTAAATTCAAAAAGACAATCAAATTTTTTAAGGAAACAACTTAAAAGCTATCAATTGAAAGAATTTACCGGTCACAAAATTAAGAGGTTTATATTAAAAAACATGCTTTCAATTGGACGGATATAATCTATTAAAAATTTGATCCGATGATTATAGAGATCGTTGAGTTTATATGGATAAACAAAAATCACTCTGTTTTAGTAATATAAATGTTCGATAAAGTTAATTTTTAGCATTGATAGACTACCTTAATTCTTATGAGCTTAATTCTTATGAGATGAACGATTTAAATTCAAATTATATGATGCGATGATGGATTCTGCATCGACGGTGGTGGAAAACATTTCCGCAGATGGAAAGAATTTGTTGATATATAGTTAGCGCGCATTGGACCAAAAATGGATTTTTAAAATCGCACGGAAGCAGCAACGAGACATGATGGTCGCCATCCTTATCCAGCGTGGGCGTGTCTCGGCCCTTTTCTGCAACTTTCCTGCCAAAATTTGCCTTGAAGTTTGAACCACCACCATTACTAAATTCGAGTTTCTCTCTCTTCGTGTTTTTTTTTTTTTTTTTACATTTTTTGTTTGATCAAGACTCATGTTGGATTGTTCCAAAATCTAATTCTACCAAAAAAACTGAATTGTACTACTTCTGGTCCAAAATTCAGTCAACGATCGGCCAACGATGATTTGCAGGCGGATTTTGAAGCACCACAAGGCGTGGAGCTCCGGCCGCCGGTGGTGGTCGTGCTCTTACGCCGCCGCGCGCGCCTCGCTGCCGCCCGCGGCCTACCGGAATGAGTCTCCATTTCTAGGGTTTTTGACTCAGTTGCGTTACTCGCCACACTCGTCGATGGGGTTTGGTTCTAATAAGCGCACTGATGTGAGTCTATGTTTTTACGTAATTGACATGAATTAAGCTCAATTAGTTTTTGATATGAAGCTCAATTTTCGGTTGGGTTTTTCGTATTGCTTTGTGATCAGCTTGATCTCGAAGGAATTATTTGTTTAACTGCTGTGCACTAGCTATCCAATTATCCATATCTCTTGCTAGCGAACTCCTTTGTAGCCAGCCCATATGGGGCTTTGCCCAGATTTAATTCGGCCCCTGCTAGTGGACGGTAGGGTTTCGTCCCAAGGTTAGTCGTGGTGCGCTTAAGCTGGCCCGAACATCTGAGATATCAAAAAAAGAGAAAAGAAAAGCTATCCATATCTCTGATTGATTTTGGAAGTTCTATAATTTTGTTGATTGGGACTTGAGGCGTGGTTTGGTTTGTAAGATTGTTTGCTACTTTAGCTCTGATACTCGTTGTTAGTATCACTACGATGATTTTACATATCTAGATTTTAGTTCTATGTAATACATGAACAGATGGTTGCCTCTTATATTTGTTGACTATGTAGCAACGAGCACAGACACAGAATGCAACACTTCTCAAAAAATGGGGAATGGGGACACGACCACGTCAAAGTTTTTTTTTTAAATAATGCTTTTAGGTATGAATATCCACATTGTAACCACTAATTATTTGGGTTATGACTCCTATGGGATGCATTATCTACAGATGGTGTACGCCTATACACATACAGATGGGTTTCCTATTACACTTTTGGCCCAACACTTTTGAAGGTGTAAATCTTCTACCCCCAAAAAACAATTAAAATATTAAAAAAACAGCTTACTGTGTCCCTGTGTGTGTCCATGGCATGTCCCTCCTGTGTGTCCCCATGTTCCTGCATAAAGACATTCAAACATAATGGGTCCCATATGTGTCCCCGTGTGTTCCTGGCGTTTCACGTGTCCCTGGAGTCTAGGAGTGTTTGTGCTTCATAGTTTGTTGATCTTTAAATGCACCACAAGTATGTCGAGTTGTTAAAGATCAGCAAGAAAACACAAAAAACTCCGCACTCTCATAAATAGTTGTTGCTATTTAGACAGAACTGTATATGCTTCCAAGCAAAATTTGTTCATAAGATCAGTTTGGTACCACAGGCTTGTATTTGGGTGATATAATGGCTTTTAGAACAGAGCTAGACGTGGCCGTCTTAGAAATATTGGGACGTTGTTATTTGTTTCCAGACTACAAGTTCATGTCTACTGTGCTCTTTCTTGGTGACATAGTGAACTTGTGATTATGGTGACACCAGTTGTATGGTACAAAAGCTAGCACAATTTTAATCGGCGAGCTTTCTTTGTGGATTTGTGAACTTATAAGCCATAGCATGTTGGTTTTTATACTTCCATTTTCTACTTTGTAGTTGAACATTGCTCATGAATTGAGGGGATGTTGCTTTTCAACTCAAGCTTCGATGGAACTTCAAGTCGGTGAGATAGTTGATGTACCTTTAGCGCAAACTGGTGAAGGTATTGCTGAATGCGAACTTCTCAAATGGTATGTACAGGAGGTAGGTGGTGCTAGTTTAACAAGTCAATCCCTTTCATTTACTTGTGCATCATGGACTGTTGTTGAATAATCTTAGGGATACATGAATGTTAGTTTGTGCACAGGTGTCGCTGGCATCATACAGGCTATCCCACCACCTTTCATATCGAAGTGTTGTCGATTTTGCTTATTCTATTTTCCTTTTTCATTGCTCATGCTTTCGGATGTTATCTTCCCTTTTGATTATATTATCCACTACCGAAGAACATCTGAATAGATGTACTGCTTCTACAGTTTCTACAGTCAAATGCTGATAAAGTTCCTTCCAGGGGGACGAAATTGACGAATTTCAACCACTTTGTGAAGTTCAGAGTGATAAAGCGACCATAGAAATCACAAGTCGTTACAAAGGAAAAGTTTCACAAATTCTCCATGATCCTGGTGAAATTGTAAAGGTAATCTGTAAAATTACTTTTCTTTTAGTTGTACTTTTTGATCATCTCAAATTTTGTGCAAGTTTAGTTTTTAATTGCTTCAATAATTGCCCAAAGCATTGTTATCAAATTAGGAATGGGAATGGGTTACAATGTTGCATAAGGTAGCGGAAACTTTTCCTTTGATTGAGATGGTATTTGTGGAGAAGAATAAGTCCAAGGAACTATAACAATCTATGTCAAATGAATAGAATTATCAATTTTGATAGTGGCTACTTTAGTTTCAATTTCCGCTATTTTCTGTCTGTTTTTTTCATTTCTAATAGTAATTGTTATCTTGCCCACTATCCTGTAATGTATTTTTGATGTTTAGGGATTTTGGTTTGCTATATTTAGTTGCTTTCCCTTTTAGTTGAGATATTTAGGATTAGGTAGAGTAAAAATTGGTGATTTCTTGTATATAGTTAGGAGTGCATAAAATTGCTTCTAGAGATCCTAATGCCTTCCATGTTCACTGAAATTTCAGGTTGGAGAGACACTTCTCAAGATGGTTGTCGGGGAGCTTCTGGCTCCAATCGAGATTGTTGGTAATGTGGAAAATCTGCAGTCAGTGGTTTCTGAGATATGCAACTCAAATAATCAAAGTTCAGAGCTTAAGAAGACTAGCATAGGTGGAGTTCTGTCCACTCCTGCTGTTCGAAACCTTGCAAAGCAATATGGTATAGATATAGGTGATATCCATGGAAGTGGTATGGATGGAAGGGTAATAAGAGAAGATGTCCTGAAATATGCTGCCGACAAAGGAATTATCAAAGAAGCTTTGGCCTCCTTAAGTGATTCTTCTGGAGAAAAGTTGTTGAGAGTAGGAGGAGGAGGCACACACATGTCAGCTGCACAGGGATGGGACTATGGAGATGAGACAATTATTTTGAGGTAACATTCGATGATAAATGTGAACCTTGAGTAGGTAACTAAAATGTATGTCATTATGCAATCTGCTTTATGTCGAACATTGACACAAAATTGCATGAAATAGACATGATATGTTAGGAAAATTTAATGTTGGATATCTTGGAACTGTACCATTGAACATAATAGGGAAAAAAAAGAAAAGAATAAAGGTAGCCTAGGGAGCCATGATGTCTAGCTTTTGGTCCCAATCAAATTACATTGCATCTGTGCTGCGGAGCTATGGCCTAATCATTGTTTCATGCAGTTTTAAGATTGAGGAGAATGTGTATCTGTGTGAAGAAGAATTGACTTTATTGTGTGTGCTAAAGCAGACAGGCAACATGTAATGGTGAGAGTGTCTGCTGTGGAACATAATCTCATCATTTCATTGCCATTGAGGGTGTTGCCTAGAATGTGGAAGAGTTGCTTAATAGCTGTAATGGAATATTGTCTCAGGCCATATTTCACTGCCAGTGGTAGTGGTCCTTGTGTGAACTCACTTAACAAGGGAAGACAGGATGATGCAGTAGCACTTGAATTTTGCTAGGAGTTGTCTCTTATTCCACCAAGTTTGGGTGTATACCGGTTGGTAATATGACAAATGATTCATCCTATCCGTTAGTATGCATTTGGTATCTTATAACCCCTTGGCCATCCAAAAAAATAGGTTCATTCCGTTACTATGTATTCAGTATCTTTTTGACCCTTCCGGTACGGAGGGTTCTTTTAAATGCGGGGACAGGGGTATTTGGGAGCTCTAGGGTTTGATTTTGAGAGTTCCGGGATATAATTGCTCATTCTATGTTCCTCTTTCAGAATCACTCCTTTGTTGATTTTTGCTCGTGGATGCAGGCTTTAAGCCGAACCATATAACTTTTTGTGTGTTTTGTGTGATTGCTTTGTTTTCTTTGCTTGATTTCTGGTATCGTACTACGACGGACTCTAATAAGTTTGGTTCCGTGAATGAACCTGCAATAGAGCTTCCCCGTTTAGTATCATGGTTTGTTTTGTTATGAGTAAATTTCCATGACAACCCCTGAGGTTTTCCTTAATGACAAATACTCCCGTCGCATATGAGAAATACGATAAACCCCCTGTGGTTTCAATGTTCATTTCACCGACATCCCAAATAACTGTTCAATAAAACACTTGATGGAATCCGCCAAAAGTGGCTTACATTGACAAACACACGCTTTTTGTTTGAAAATAAAATAAATAATAAAAGGCTCTCAATTCCCAATAAATATTATACTTTTTGATCAAAAAAGGTTGGGTAGAAATAAGTCATTTTGATTCAGAATAAGTGAGAGATGATAGTTTTTACCCTTAGACAATTCATGCACTTGAAATGGAGTTCTCCAGTATGCATCTGAAATCTCTTTTCATTCGGTATTTTGCCTGACCAGCAACACTGCACTGATTAATCTGTCCTGTTTCACTCTTGATGATGATGTGCGGCCATTCAACTATTTTTAAATATGTTCTTACCTTACAGGGGATTCCAGCGTGCGATGGTTAAGTCAATGACCTTGGCTGCAAAAATTCCTCACTTTCATTACGTAGAAGAGATCAATTGTGATGCACTTGTGAAGCTTAAATCTTCTTTTCAAAAGGAGAATTCTGATCCAGATGTGAAGCACACTTTCCTTCCAGTCTTGATAAAGTCACTCTCAATGGCATTGAGCAGATATCCCTTTCTGAATAGTTCCTTCAATGACGAATTGCATAGAGTCACTGTCACCCTTAAAGGTTTGTATGTTCTACTCTGCTTTTTAATTGCCAATTATTGGCTGATTCTTTAGGTTGTTTAACCATGACACTTTACCTTCTGTCAACAAATGAGATAGAGACATAGCACACAAAAACATAAAATTAAATTGAGGTAGAGATAGAGAGGGTACTGTCGTATCCACGTCATTTTTGACAGTGTTAATTATGTTGTAGGTTCTCACAATATTGGTGTCGCCATGGCTACTCAACATGGTCTAGTTGTTCCCAACATTAAGAAAGTTCAGTCTCTTTCCATCTTGGAGGTTCGTTCTTTCTAACTCCTAATCTATATAATTAACATGATTTGTAGATTTTTCGTTGTTTACAAGAGATTTCTAAGTATTGCATTGCTTGTATTTTCCGTTTCTCTCTTCAAAAGGGGAAAGAAGAAAGAAATGACAGTGAGCTTTGTTGAAGATGTGTTTGCTACACTGGATATTTAGCATTCTCTTTTCCTTAGTCATCCTCACATGTGCATGTTACGCTCCAGACTTCCTATTTATTATTTGCTTTGGTGGTAAAAGAGAAAAGGCTTTGCTGTCTATTTGACAGTCAGTGCTCTTGCAACACCTTTTGAATTTCCTGTGTGATTTTGGGTCATTGGATTATTCAAACAAGTTTCCCAAGGAGATGTCTCTATAAAGTACGAACTAAGAGAAAAACAATAACTGAACCAATTGTCCGGGGAAGCAAAATGAACATAAGTGCATTTTTTTAGCTTTTCCTATGAAGAAGCGAACTGATATTTCTCTACTCATGTCACCAGATTACAAAGGAACTCTCACGGCTACAACAATTGGCTTCAGTTAACAAGCTTAGTTCTGATGACGTATCTGGTGGGACCATAACTTTGAGCAATATCGGAACAATTGGTGGAAAATTCGGTTCTCCGCTCGTTAACTCACCTGAAGTTGCCATAATTGCAATTGGCAGAATCCAGAAGACTCCTCATTTCGATGATGATGGCAATGTGTATCCTGTGTCAGTCATGAGTGTAAGTAGAAAATTTTCAAGTACGGAGCATCTTTCTTCCTATATTAGAAACTGATAGCACAATGATTATACATTACCACATTCCTATAATGATGGTAGCATGCTATGCTGCGCCATTCTTTAGTCATTTTTCCCAAGAAGTGATAAACCCTGTTAACGATAAGGTATCCTTTGCCTTCATGCCATCTGATGGGAATGATTAAAGTAACATTTGCTTACAGTTGTAACATTATTGGATGCTGTGATGATGCATTAGTTTCTCTCTCTCTCTCTCTCTCTCTCTCTCTCTCTCTCTCTCTCTCACACACACACACACACACATCACGCACACTAAGCACACCCGCTTGGTCACCTGCCGCTTAACCACACACGTGCAATAAAAACAGACGCATGCACTTGCATACATGTGGAGGTGTGGCCCAGTAACAATGTAAGTGCATGTAACTCTTCTGTAAGATACACTATCTCAGAAATGAGATGGAAAATAGCATCGTCTTATCATTTGAGACCAGGCTGAAGTGATGGAGATTATTAATATGCAAGTATATTTCATAGTTAATGTGGTACAAAATGGTGAATTGCGGTTGATGATTTATTAGGGTTCTGACCATGGGACGTGTTCTTGGATTAGTAGGAACTGTAGGATAATGTTCTACCATTTTTGATGTTGGCTCTCTTTTTCCAGATAAATATAGGTGCTGATCATAGAGTTCTTGATGGAGCAACTGTCGCAAGATTTTGCAACGAGTGGAAGCTATTCATCGAGAAACCAGAGCTGCTCATACTGCACATGAGATGACTGGTTAAGGGTATTCTTCCTCAATGTGCTAAAACTTCTATTCCGTTCTACTTTCGTTACATTAGATGCCGAAGTGTTTGCCGATATAATGAAGTCCTTGATTCAATGGCAGGAGGGATTGACTTGATCTGGCATACTGTCCTGGTTCAATAAAAATATACCAAGTCCACTCAAGCATCATTAGTTCATGAAGACTCGGAAATGGACATTTGTTGTTCTGTGCCACAGTGACGGTGAAGCGGAAATTGAACTTGACCCTCAGATGGCATATGAGCACGATACATCTATCACATGAACTGAGGGTTTGGAGGTTGGGGTTTGTCGATGCAAGACCAAGCAATGTAGGTGGTTGCTTTACCTTTCGTTGTAAAGAGACCAGGCCAATACTTTTCGCTATTGTCTGATAATAAAAGTTTCCCATTTGTCCCCTTTTCATTTATGTTACATGGTTCTTGAGCTTGAAAACAAAATTGCTTGCTCCTGTGGTTGGTGCATTGCCACAGTGGTGATTTGTTTCATTTGAGTAGCTGATGAGTTCAGATGGACAAATCAACGAGCTTGCCTTGCTCGAAGAAGAACATTAGAACAGGACAATGGGTGTCAATATCTTTTGTTTTTGGGGGGATCATGGTATTGAAGTCGGACCCGGGGATGCTGCCAAGCGCATCTGGACCATCCATCTCGGCAATGTGGGTGCTCGGATGTGCATCTGGACCGGGCCAATTTTAAATCTGGATTGCTAAAACACTTTTGGATGGTCCGGATGCGCCCTGCACCTGCTCGGCAGGGAGGTTGACAGCGTCCCTGGATCGGTCAAGGTCTGGTTGATGCATACGTCTTGCCAAGAACAATTTTTTGCTTTCAGATGTTATATTCGCCTGCGTAGAATCTTTACTCCATTATACAACTGTTCAGAATTCAGATCATCCATGTGGGCGCCCCACAAAAATCGACGTCCAATAAACAGATTACGAGCTTTTTATGTGGCGATCTCGATCCATCAAAAAATGAGATCTACCATGTCCCATTCGAATGAATAATATATATACTCATTTATCTTCTAGTAAAACACAAAGGTGTGGGGACCATATAAATACAAGTTAAAAGAATGGGTGAGATTCATTTGATCCAATGGTTGACAAGAAACTTTGCAAATGGAATGTAAGTGCTCACATTCTTTGTAGTAATTGCACAAATGCCACCGATCTTCCAATTCCAAAACCCTATATGCAAATTGATAGTTCTTTGTAGCTAACTTAAAAGTTTAGTTGGGGAGTGCCATAAATACGAATAATTCTCTTTCGTGCCACTAAGAAGAGGATTACATACTACACACTAATAAATTGATTTAGTGTTTGAGCCACTAGCTAGCAAGTACCTTAAGTACAAGCAATTCCAACTAGGCTGCGTAGTGCCGTAGGCATGGACAAGAAGTAGTATATTGATAAATCGGGGCGGTTCTGTGGACAACCAATTAAATACTTAAAAAAATATCCCAAATCTCAATCTTATAGGTCCCGATCAAATTTTTATGATCCGAACTGTTCAATGTGTGTAGAATGTGATTTTTAGGGTGCCCGTGAGAAATTAGCAAAAAATATGATCGGGAAGTGCTTGTTTTGAGCAGTTTTTAATTGAATCGTTCATCAAATCTAAGCTAAAAACTACTTAGATCAAGCCCTTCCCGTCTTTTTTTTTTTTGCTAATTTCTCGCGGGCACCCTTAAGTTGATAAATGGATGTTCGGTCAGCTTGAGCGCACCTCGACTAATTTTGGATTCGGGGCTTTGAAATGAATAATATTGTTTTAGGAGTGTTGGCGGGGTTTGGAGGATTGTTACTAATCCGCAGAAATGGAATCGAGTTGGTGTGGTTTGAACTCTCGTGCAAGGAGCATAGGGCACTTGGTCTGGAGGATTGTTACTAATCCGCAGAAATGGAATCGAGTTGGTGTGGTTTGAACTCTCGTGCAAGGAGTATAGGGCGCTTGGTCGCCTACCATTTGACTGTCACTCCATTTGTTAATCCTAGTGGATAAGGAAAATCATATTAAAACAATCTGAGTTTGACTGCTAATTACTCCAACACATGCTTGTGATTCAACCAAATCTTTGTCGATGTCTAATCAACTTGATTTTTTGCACTGTGAATTTATACATTGAGAAAGCATGAGATCGTACCATAGAACTTTAATAAGGTCTATTTTTTGAGTGGTCTTTTCTTCTTGGAAACGAGTCAACCCCAAAGACCAAAAGTGCAAATATGATCATGGCCAAGAAGTGCAAATGTGATCATGGCCAAAAACTATTCGCAGTCCCGTAATTTTTTTTATAATTGTCTGTTTCCATGTATTTGTGTTTATAGAGTCAAATTGCGTGCGTCCAAAGTATATTGAATAGTTCGGATTGTAAAAAAACTATTCGCATGAAGAGTTAAACTCTTTCAGCAAATAGTTTTTTAAAATCTGGACTATCTAGTCTAAAACGGACCGTTGTGATTGCGCAATTCTGTGAAAAAGTTTATCTCATGACCAAAATGTCAGTTAAAAAACTGCCACTTCAAGTCCATGATCATGGCCTCAACCGCTTTACCTCCCTCCAGAGAAATTCAATCCAAACTATTCCCGCTTATAAAATCCATTCCACACCAAATTTCGTACCCAATTTTCCCTGTCAATTCTAAAACTCCTCTCTCTCTCTCTCTCTCTCTCTCTCTCTCTCATGGCATTTCTCTTACCCTTTTGCACAATCATCTACCTATTTCCCATTTCTCTCTCCTCCCCATTCGGTCCTAAACTGGCACAATCAGGTACTTCCTACCCCTATATACATAAATTGTATCTGTAATACATATTGCATGAGTGTATGTATATTGTACAGATACATACTTGTCAGTGTGTTTTTACAGCCTTCAGTGGTTTTGAAATTTTGCAGAAAAAGTTCCAATACCCAGTTTTGCTTTCGGTTGGGCGGACCAGAAAGACACGTTTATGGCCGGTGATGTGGCGACCATAAAGGTTATAGTATTGGGAAATTACGAGAGAGACAAATACAAATATGGTTTTGATCCCAACGTTACAGTGAATGGGAAGATGGGAAATAGTTCTTTGCTATCTGGGCTTTCTTCTAATTTTGATAAAGACCCAAGTGTATGGAGGATTTCTTTCATTCCGATTAGGTTTGGGTTATTCAATGTGTTAGTCACTGATGACAATTTCAATGTTCTAGACTCGTCACTGCATTTTCGGGTCACAGCAGGTTTGTCCCCAAGTTCCCCCCAATGAGAATTGCATGACCGATTCCACAGTAATCTTGTATCTTCTTTTGTGTTGCTTTGTCTACAATATATTCAATGAACTACCGTTGGGGTAATTGGTTTGAACTTTTGGTTGCAAGTGAATGTTTGTTAGAGCATCTCCAATGCTAAGCCGAAGCAATTGATTGGCTTGCTACTATGTCATTTCGCCAAATTTTAGCAAAATTAACTGATGCTTCACCGCCATTGGATTATAACTTGAATCATTAGGATCAATTTCTAGTTGCATAACTTGATAAAAAATCACTTGGTAAAGACTGACAACAATTCACCTAACCAGTCACAACCGTTGGAAGGAAATGGCTGGCTCAAGAAATGGCTCATCATTGGAGCTTGAAATTTTGGAGGTTTTTTGAAAAATTGGTTTCTGGCTACAGATTTGGCTTAGGGTTGGAGATGCTCGTAATGGTATTGATGTTGAACTATATCATAACCCAAATGCTGCTTTGCGATTGAAGGGAAGTTCTATCCAACTGCTTGCCTTGTCTCCTGGATGGGTCAGATGAATGAGTTTGTGGCTGGTACTAAAGCGACAGTTGTGATACCTCCTGAAGATGCATTTGGGAATAATGTCTCTTTAGCTAGTCAAGTGCAAAGTACCTTCAACTTTACAGTTTCTGCAACTTACGTAAATGGTTCCGTCGCAACTGTGCTCAACGTCACTGACATCGGATGGCATGAAAATGGGTATCTCCGCATTGAGTTTATCGTGGCATCAGCTGGAGACCTCTTACTTTTTGTTAAGGATAAAAACCAAAGCTTGAATGGCTCTCCGCTGCCATTCAAGGTGAATCCAGGTGCTTTACTTAGAAACTTATATGACATGTGTTGCAAGAGTTCAATATCGTACGCAGTGTTGGTTTTGTCCTATGAACCCATGGAATACTCTTTTCTCCCAGTTATGTAGTTTCCTAAATTTAGTCTAGAGCTTTTCTATGTTTTTTTTGTAAGGGACACTTGACGTTCTGTTGAAACAGCAAAAAAGATCTCGTGTTGGATTCTACTATCTTATTTGAGTACACTGCCCAAAGACCACAAATACATAAGCAATATGGATGCCATTACTCTGGAAGTAATTTTTTGAGTTCAAATTTTATGTGTTCTAGATTTTGCGAGTTAAAGCATCCAACTCAAAACATTGGCAATAAGTGGCGAACCCGCCCAGGCTCATATACTAGTTTAAGAGGTTATAATTAAACCAATGTGACACAAGCTCTTACAAGTGTTTAATCTCTGGTGTGCTAGTTTGTTGTTTCTATTACGTGACTCTTAAAGTTGGTTTTTTAACAGGAGCATTGGACGTCTCCAATTGTGAGGCAAATTGGATTACTGAAACAAGCTCCTTCCAATTGTTTTCTAAGATGGAAGCTTTTGTTCACCAGCGGGATCAATATGGGAACCTTGTTCCAGGATTATATCAATTTGATGTTGAAGTTATCGAGAAGGGGACAAATTTGTTCATGCCTGTAGCAGATTTGAGCTCCAAAGAGGTGGCACCAGGTATTCAGTTGTTTTCTTTCAGCCTACAGGAACCAGGGAGCTTCATGCTTATGATTTCTGATAAGGGGCAGAGTAAAGCTATATCCAACATGCCGTGCAATTTTACTGTCTTTGTTGGTGAGTCTTTGTTTGTTTTCTGTTGTCCGAACCATTGATTATACTAATGTACGGTCTAGTTGTTTCAATTAAAGGTTTGCATTTGTTAAAAGCTCTTACCGGTAAGAGTTTTTGAACAAATCCATACCATTGATTATACTAATGTATGGTCCAGATCTGGACTGTCTCGTCCAGTTTGGATTTGTTCAAAAGCTCGTCAGTAGGTTATTATCTGATCAGTGAACTGGCATAGGCTATTGTGATGGAATGAACAGCATTGTCAACGGGTCTGGTTTAAATGATTCCGGTGCTGGGGAAGTTTCTAGATTTTCAGTTGTTTTGAGAGATGCTTACCAGTATCCTGCTCCAGTTGAGTTAGAAACGCTTCAAGTACAAATCATTCGGGATTTGGATTCCTATCACATTCAGCCAAGCATATTCCCTATGCCAACTGAAAATGCTACCGTAACAGACAATTGGTCCACCAGTGACCTGGAAGTCAGTTCCGTCAATCATATGGAAACTGCATCTGCACCAACTGTTGAACCAGTTAACAATGTAAGTGGTGTTTATTGTTTATAACTTCTAAGGATTTTCTTCAAAGTTCAAACATATGGGACTGCAGTCTGCGGATACTGATTACACTGTTTCCTGCATTCAGTCTACTGAGCATGGGAAAGTTCGGGCAAGCTCTTTTGATGTCATCTATACACCTGAAAAGAGTGGAATATATGCAATTACTGTATTTTGTGGAAATATACCATTAAATGGGGGTCATCCATTCAAAAAGGAAGTAAGTGCAGGTACTTTTAAGACGTCATGATTTTTTTCTTTTTCTTTTTTTTAAGGAAGATGCCTATCCCACGTGCGACATGTGTTGCGGTTTGTTTTGAACTATTTCTCACTTCTCCGGAGCCATATCAGTTATTTGTCTTCTCCAAAGGGAAGTAGACAACCAAATATAAACCAGACACATAACTCACTAGATGTATCAAAATTGATGTTTTTCTTGCAGGAGGGTTGATGTCTTGTTAGTTTTAGTTAACAGGAAAAGAACCGAAAGGGATAGAATAGGTATCAACCCAAGTGGATAAGATGCTGCAACAAGATACTTTCTTTGGACAAATCAATGTTTGAACTAACACATCCATGAAGCATACTAACAGAAGTTTTCTGATTTTCCAAATATCTCCAACACTTATCCCTCTATTTCCAGGAGATCAACAAATCCTTAATCTATCCCATCTGTTTGAAGATTTCTCCTACAGATTGCCAGATTACTTGTGAAAATATAAAACTATGACACTTCCATAATGTTTCTGGAGAGATTTTTTTTGGATTAGTCTTGGAAGTATTATCAAAATTGTCCCGAGTAACTCCCACATTCTGAATTATTTAAATGGCTTACATTATCAGAACCCGAAAATTTTCTCTATATGTGTTTTCATCCTCGTATAAAGCACATCTTTCATGAGTTTGTCTCCTATATTGTTCTTGAACCAATAACAGGTTCATTAATATTATGCAGGTGAGGTCAGTATATCTCTATCTGGAGTGGTGAAATTTGAGCCAAAAGCACCAAAGATGATACGAAATGAAATAGTTGTGCAGCTCATGGATTCCTTTTCTAACCCTGTCTTATCACAACAGTCAAAGCTGGAACTAGAGATTGCCTCAATTAACAAATCTGGTTTCTCTACTTGGATGTTTGTCAATGATAACTATGGTTTATACACTGGCTACTATCTGGCGAAGGATGTTGGCTCGTATGAGATATGTGCTTCATTTAACAGCAAGCATTTCCTGCCCTGTCCCTTCGGGGTGAATGTGTACACCAGTAAGTTCAAATGGCAATCGAATTTGTAATGTGTGTTATCCTCCTGTAAGAAGTAATGAACCAGTGTCATCTCGTGATGCGAATTTTTGCTGTTTGTATACTAGCATGTTGATTCTGTTATCTAATTTACTTTTGACTACGGGTCTTATGAGTTATGAATGCATGAAACAGCTTAAGATGCTATTTATTTGGTTAGAACTTACATTTACCAATATTCTGTGTGCTCACCACTTATGCCTGGTACCCATGGTTTAACTATTGAATGCCAAGCCATCACCGCTCGCACAATGGGTGACTTGTCCACACTGTAGTGCCTTAGGCACCAGATCTAAGTGCTTTGCGAGATTTATTATGATCTTGATATGATGGGTAAACGGATTGGGTTAATATCAAGAAAATTGGCCAACTCTTTTTTAATTTAACGGATTGTGTGTTTTGATTCTTCTTGCTTCTAAATTGGCGGACTCTTTTCATTTAATCATTTTCATCTGCTGGCTTCTTCATCTAGTGAGTATGTGCAAGCATAGACCTATATAGCATACAGTAGGAGTTTTGAGAAGAGCGGCAGGCCGGCAGCTTGCCTACAGAGTTTGTGTGTTCCTCAATGAGGTCTGTACATAGGTGACTAAGGATTCAGCATAATGATGCACGCCATAGTATGCGATGGTTCATTAACCTCCTTTCTTTTGGCTGGCATATACGATGCTAATTTCCTGACTCTCAATTCATTGATGTAGACAACGTGATTGTATGAAAACTAAAATGGTTACCTATCTCTGCATGCCGTGTATTGTTTGGTTTTGTTGATCAGTTCAAATTTGGTCTACCTATTCTTCAGTTCCAGTTTACACACTTATCTCCTGATGGTTGGCATATTTATCCTTCAGGTGACTATTTTCCGAAAGCCTATGACGATTCGGTATCTGTTTGGGAGGATGAGTCAATCACCTTTGATGCCCTACAAAATGATTACTTAGCTGGAGGCAATGCAAACATCGTCGAATTTTCACAGGTAAGATTTGAAGCCTGCAAAAATTTTCAGAACCGTAGCCAACAAAAGATAAGAGAAATAGACATCAATGGGTGTTGACGCATTACAAGGCCAATGGACTACTTGGGATCTCCTTTTGAAATAACTAAGCCATCTGTTTGCATCGGATTCAACAACTTTATTTTGACATATAAGCCATTGGTTTAGAAGCAAACTCATTGAGTGTAAATCTTGGATCCCTCGATAACTCTAATTAGCTAAACTGATGACTTATTCTGTTTAGTCAACTACACTATCAGTTTTGCTCACAACTCACCTTCTGATGTGTTATATCCTTGCAGCCGGGTCATGGTTCGCTACTACAGTATGAACAGCTCTTCTTATATACGCCATATAAAGGTTTTGCTGGGAATGACTCTTTTTCGTATACCATTTCCGATGTAAATTCCAATCTTGCTTCTGGTGCTGTAAATATATCTATCATCAGTATTCCGCCACAGTTTATTTCTGTTCCAAATCAGCTGCACGCCATTGAAGATTTAATTAGCCCCAGATTTGGGTAAAGTACCACTCTGTAGTTTGAACTTGGAACATTAGAAACCTGATTCAGGCCTACTGTTTAGAATTTCATTTTGGTTGATCAGGACAATTTTATTTTGCTTTTTATATCCTTTAAATTCTCTCTTGGCAGTGGCTTCTTGGGAATTGAGATACTATATTCAGATTTGAAGGAAAACATTTCTGTTAGTCTCGTTGCACGGACTGGGACAGTCCTCCTGTCTCCTATGCTCATGCAGTTTTGGCAGCCAATGTGGAGTGAACTTTCTGTAAGCAAAGGGGATGGAAATGCTAAAGAACTGAAAATTGAGGGACGTTTAGAAGTAATCAATTTTGCCCTTCAGTCAATCCAATACCTCGGGTACTTCTCAGGAAACGCTTAATTTCATGTTATTTTGCTTTCAACATTCCCGTTGTGGTGTTGTGTGACACCTTGAGTCTTTTATGGCTAAACTAAAACTGGATAAGTTTTAAGGCATTGCGAAATAGTTTCTTTTTCACTTGCAAAGCAGCACATCTCACCTATTTTTACCATTTTCAAAACTTTGCATTTGGCTCTCTTTCTCTCTCTCACACACACACTATCTCATCTATGAATGTTGTACTTGCTTACTATCTCGAGTATGTTCAATGACTAGTTCAATTTGTTCCCATCCATCAGAAATGAGAACTTCTGTGGTGATGATATGATCCAAGTCTCTACCATGAACGAAAATGGAGTAAATCACGTGGATGTCCCAATTTTTGTGGAACCAATGAATGATTCTCCATTTATTAACGTCCCGAAATTAGTTGTCTTGGGGGAGAAGAATGATGAAGAAGGACTTCTCATCTTTGATCGACAAACAAACAAGTTTGATTTCTCCATCGGGGACCCAGATCTTATTAACTTCCCTGGTACTTTTTATGCAACTTTCTTAGCAGATTAACTAGCAATTTTCGCCCTCTCTCTTTAACTTGATCTGACATGAAAGGCAACATAGGAAGAAGTATGACATCAGCTGAACTGAGTTCCGGATTTTTATGTCAGGGAACGATTCTCACTTTTTGGTCATGTTTTCCGTGGAAGTGAGTTCCGGATTTTTGTCAACCAAATTACCTGCTGAGCTCATAAGTACAACTGAGCTGAAGTTGAAGAATAGTCATCAGTGGCAGGCGCTTCAGACATTCGTGACCATCTCAAAACATTTTATGGTCAAAGCAAGAGGCATCAGATTCCAGGGATCAGTCAATGATTGCAATAGTATAATGGAACAACTGCTATATCATGTGAGTGAACAAATGCAAATATATTCGCGGTGTTTACTCCAATTTTCAATGATCATGAATCTTTGTTTTTCATTCACACTCTGTGTATATCGTTTATTGCATGATTGATGTGTAACTATTGATCCTATGAGTCCATTGTCTATAGTCAAACACTATGGTATGATGGTGAAACATTAAACGTAGGTAGTCTGTCAAGTTATGATACGGTGAAAATAATACAGTATTATCTTTCTAACTCTAATAAAACGTGATTTCGCCTCTGGCAACTTCTGTGGTACAATAAAAAAACTACTGTCAGTCATGCAAATTTTACACGTACGACTTTAGTGACCTGCTTAGAGTAGATGCAAATGCGTTTCTCTCTATTTATGTGCCAGAGGCTCTACGTAAAGAGCAACGGTGTAAACTCGTCAAAGCACAGGTTTACAATTCTGGAAATGCCGTATTGCCTTTGAAATAATTAACTAATAATGGATGTTCTATTCATATTTCTTGGGGATTTCATTGGGTTTCATGAACAGGGCGAAGAATTTGGTGCCATTTTGATATTGAAAGTAAATGATATGGGAAACTACGGCTGCTATTCAGATTGTGCAGAGAAGACGACATCGCCTCTTTTTACTGAAGCTTACGTAAATCTAGTGAGAAGAAGACCAATGACTTCATTGGTAGCTCACAGTAAGTTAATACATAAGTTAGTGAATCTTAATTATTTTTCCAAAGGTGACTGTCTCTGTAACTCCTCTCGCTGCTGTTCTTGACATTTTTTCTAGTTTTACCAAATTGGTGGAGGTGAGGCGTTCCATCCCAAGTGCTTACCTGTTTTGGTTTTCTTTTGGTTTTTCATTTTCCGAAAAATCGTCAAATCATCAGCCCCCGAGGTCGTATGGCCGTACCATATGTAGGAGCCCCCTTTTCCACGGCTTTTTCGCACAAGCTCTCTCTTGCAGTGAGGGTGACCCAAAGGATTTTGCTCGTGATGTGAGTCGAACTAGAAACTTGTGCTTAGAAGGCACTTACCTCCACCTTTCTTACCTCTTGAGCTAACCCTTTGTGTTCTGTCCAGGTTATCTGAAATATTTTCCTTGATTTATTGTATTCAAATTAGTTTTAGCTGCACTGTAATGGTAGACATGAAGTGTCATGTTCCAAGTCTCTCAACTTCCCAAGTATCAATGAACTACTGACTTCTCTTAACCAACAATAATTTCTCCATTGGGTCCAGTATTCTCTGAAAGTTCTCTCTTTTCCGGGAAACAAAGTTTTCGTGGCGTGTTATAGGATGAAATATCGGTTATCACAGTTAGTTAACATACAAGCAATAAGACAAAGAATGGAGCATATTATCTCCAGTTCTTTTAGCCTTCCTGTTTCTATGGAGCTAGAAAACTCACATTTGCTTCTTTACGCGTGATACAGCTCTAGGATCAGCAATCGCAATTGAATCCGTTTTGGTGTTTTCTCTTGGTGTCCTACTTCTATATTTCACGTGCAAATGCGCAATTGTTCTTGTCCATGAAAAACGAAGACGTGCTCCCAGGGATATTGAGCTCTCTGAGGTACAAAGTTCCAGTAAGAGAACTGTAAGTACACCAAAAACTTTTCACCATCAATCCACTGAAACTTCTGCTACTTCTACCACTGCTCTTTTAGCTTTTAATCGTAATTCTACATGAATCAGTGTGTGGTTTGTCCTTACCTTTTTTTGTCTTGACTTTTTCCATATTTTCTGTCGAAGTCTTCCTCTTTATGCCTTCCTTTTTTAACATTGAAAGAACACCTACTTTCGCCGGGAATCACCCTCAACCGCCCATGGAGCTCAAACATTGCAACCTCCACATGGAGAGGTTGGGGCAATGCCACTCCAGCTACAAAGGCCTTGGCCCTCTTCATGGCTGAAAAGCAGTGAAGTTAACCGCATAATTGATCACCCTTTTGGTTTATTACTCATAATTAGAGAAAATTGTTTTGACCACGAATTTTCAAATGCCATTTAACAAATTAAACTCCAAACTGATGATATGTTACTTCCTGTTTTTGTGCAGTCAAGTATTGACTTTTCTGAGAATGTGGCTGACTTCTCCGGGTGGTGTCCAAGCCCCTTGTTTATGAGCCAGCCCTCAAACATCCGCCAGAGGTAACTACAAGCGAACATTGAAATATTTAATCAAACCTGTTCTATGATTTTGGAAGGGTGAAAGGATAGAAAGACATTTCTGAAGGTGTCTACTTGTATACTACTGGCAATAGGCTTTTTATAAGGATCTCAATACTCTGTCTGTACCGGTGGTGTTCCCGTGCTCTAAGATTTCTGGTCATGGCTTTTCCTCCTTACTTGGGATCAGCATAATTCAAAACCTACTGGTTTTACACATCCAGTACTCAAAAATTCTCACAGGAGCCCATGGCCGATAAATGCTTGGGAACACCGGTACTGCGTAAAACGTGTACAGAAGATTTGAGGCTCTCTAAAAGGCAGATGTAAATCTTTGACTCATTTTCTTGCTAAAAGTCCAATTCCTGAGGTGTTAATAAGCTTTCTTTTTCTCTTTTCAAGAGTCGCGCAGAGAATTACACAACCTCCTAACTAAAGACATAATCGTTGGATTCTGTTTGGCAGCATCCGACATCAAGATTTGAAAACGTAGATGTTTGAGAATCTAGCAGAGCTCCATATCCCTTGAGCTCCATTTATAATGTGTTGATCTTCCAGGTCATTCCGCCATTCGGGAATGGGAGAATCTAGCAAGAGTACACATCATTCTTCTCAATCTTCCAAGATCAGAATTCAGCTGCATGAGGAGACCTCTGCCTAGTCTCATCCCACATGACTCCGGGAAGAACGGGAGACACGACACAGTTTGAGCCACTGCTAAACTTCCAACACACTGATTCAAACCGGAATCTTGATTCCGTTCCTTGTTTAAAGACATCTTGCTTTAAGAGGTTTAGCTGGAATAGCAATAGGCTTGGCCTTTGCACAGAGTAGGATCTGCAAGAACTTTTTGAAGACAATGGATGGTTTTTACACTTTTCATTTGTTTGGTGCATAATTATGTATATAGTTTTTCTTTGGCACATAGAATACAGCAAATGGATAGTAGATCTACAAAGCACGGGTACGGATACTGGTACGATTCTACATGCGTTAGAAAAACTTGAGTTTAGACAAGCATTAATGCCAAATTTAATGCACAAACAAAAGTGCAGGCAAGAATAGTGGAAATTCTTTGATACACATCTCATAAACTTGGTTAGCCCATCGAAGTACCATGCAAAGTAGAAGTTCATACTTCATAAATAGAATGGGGAAGGATCAACCAAAAATGCTATGGACACCGATTGATGGGCACAAATCGTCTACCAACCTTCTCAGTTAGATGCTCACCTTGGGTCCCACATAATAATTCGAGCTATTCGTTTTGTTTCAACAATTTTAGTAATATACCCTGTGAAGAATAAGTTCGTTCAAATTGTCTACAATTGTCTACCAACCCTCTCTGCTAGATGCTCACTTAGGGTCTCACATAATAATTCGAGCCGTTCATTTTTATTTTGACAATTTTAGTAATATCCCCTGTGAAGAATAAGTTCGTCCAGAGTGCGTGATCAATTTGTTCAATTTTTAGTTTAGAAGAAAATACATTATTAACGTATTTCTTGGCTGCCTTTAAGAATTGGAAAGTGATTTTGTCACTTCGTGAATTGATAACCGCACTGTCAAAGGGGAGTGCCAAAATCAATCCCGTGAGGACTGTGGTTATCAATTTGGAAAGTGTCAAAATCAATTCCGAAGAATTTTTGCTTTTTGGATTCCAATGGCAGTTGACATAGTTCTGGCAGCAGTTAAAATCGTCCTGGCAGTAGCACTAGCACTACCTTTCATTTCAATCGAAGTACCAACTGTAATAAGTAGAAAAAAACAGAGACGTCCTGAATTAGCACATATATACATACACACGAGATGTATACAAGTCAGCCACTGCTCGGACGCCTCGGACTAGCAGCCGCCACCAAGATCGTTGCTTGGAAGGCGGCTGCGAACATGTCGACGGCCACCCCATCGCCGCCGTACGAGAAGCTTCTGAGCTTGGGAACCAAGATCGTCGCCGTCGGCCGTAACTACGCCGCTCACGCCAAAGAACTCGGCAACGCCGTTCCCAAGGTCTCTCTCTCCTCCTTTCTCACTCTAAAAAGCCCCTTCCGGATCCCGAATTTCAACCTAGACAATACAATCGCATACTTATATGCCTAAACTACGATAGATTCATTGTGTACTTCCGCGTATATGTGTTTGTATGTGTAGGTACACACATGTAGGGCTGCTAAATGAACCAAATCAAACTCGTGTTCACTCCTAAAAACTGGTTCAAGATTAGTTTGTTACGTAAACAAACCAAGCTCCAACAATTTTTTTTTGAAGCTGGTTGAAGTTTTAAACCGAGCTCAAACAAGCTTCTATGCAGCTCGTTTGGCCTATGTATATGGAGCTATTCGAGATCAGCTCGATTAAAGTTTGTTTGAGATCGGTTTGTCTGATAAAAAAGCAAACCTTGAACATGTTTTTTAAACTCTTAAAACCAAGCTTGATCAAACCACCTACTTGGCTTTTTCGACTCGTTTGTCGCCCCTAAGTATATGTTAATGGATATTTGCAGGAACCGGTGTTGTTTCTGAAGCCGACGTCGTCTTACTTGGAAAATGGCGGGATGATTGAGATTCCAGAGCCGTTGGAGTCGTTGGATCATGAGGTGGAGCTTGCAGTTGTAATCAGTAAAAAAGCTCGTGATGTTCCAGAGGCCACTGCTATGGACTATGTTGGAGGTTTTAATTTAACTGCATTCCTGCTTTCCTTTTTTAAAATCAATAATATACCATACAATTATGTTTGTGAATTCTAAGAATTGTATTTTGTATGAGCTTCTGCCATTTGATTCCACAATGTATGAATAATGTTATATTTTCCACGGTATCAGAATTCATGACTCCTAACTGCAAATAATTCATTATACATAACTAAAATAGGAATAATCCGTTTTGTTTTCCCATCTAGTTATCGGACCAGTTTGGGAACATTTATCGACTTTATGACATAGCTTCCAAGTTTTGAGTATGACAAGGTAGAGCGGTGCTCTTATTGGAGAATTTGGTTCCCTTAGAAGTCAGAACTAGAATTTGGTAATCACAAATGTTTGTGTTGTTAGATAGAGTCTAACACTCTTCGTGGTAGCATGCTTAACATTTCTTGAGTAGATTTTATGGCTTAAAGTTCTAATGGTAGATCACTATCAGTCCGTCATCAGGGTAAGATTATGCAAGTGAAGATCTTTTTCCAGATCTCATGATAAATCAATGCATCTACTGGTGCATTTTACTGTATTCCTTCCCACTTTACATCTGCGAGGGAATTTATATGGCTACCGAGTATCACTCTTACATGTCATGACTTATGGAGTACATAATTCTCGCTATGGAGAAAAGGGTTCGTCCTTCACTGTTAGTACTGTAAAATAACATCTACGAACTCAGAATGGGCTCTGTGTCTAACAGGTTATGCACTTGGACTTGATATGACTGCCAGGGAAATTCAAGCTTCTGCAAAGGTGAGACTTTTGTGCCTTTAGCCTTTAGTAAAGAATATTAGGTGGTAAACCTTTTCATGAACTATGTATAAACACACTTTTAATAGATTTCAAAATATAGTAATGACTTGGTTTCGTTTTGAACCTGGTTTTCCAATAAAGTGATAAGATTTTCAATCTTTTTTCTGTTGATTTGCCAAAAAGAACTATATCTTAGCATTTCCGTAAGCCGTTTTTGTGATTATCATTACAATTGCTTTGGAATCAACCGTTATTTTTCTTAGCCGTTAAGGTATCTCTTTTTCATTACATATGCCAGTCTGCAGGTCTTCCATGGACTAAAGCCAAAGGGCAGGACACGTTCACACCAATTAGCTTTGTTGTAAGAGAACTGACTTTCGATCTTGTGTAGTCTTGTCATTATTGCTGATATTTTTTTGTTTCCTTTTCTATTGGGAAGATTGATTACTCACAAATTAAAATCAGACTGGGTGGCAACTGTGTTGTACCCAAATTGACAGATATTTGCACTCACAAAGATTCATTGTTTAGTCAGTTGGTTTGTTTGTTCTTTTTTTTTTCCTTTTGTTGAAAGGGAAGGCGGAGGTGTCATGTGGGATGGTGGAATTACGTGACTGATGTTAATTAAAGTTTACTTAATTGGTGGGTGAATGTAGGTTCAAACTATAGGCGAAAGAAAGTGGGGAATTTTTTGAAAAATGAAAAGTTGAGAGGAAGCATGTCATAAACCTTTCCTATAGTTAGTAGAATAGATGTTATACATAAGCTCAATTTGTTCCACGTCGTACCTACATGGGATTGATGCACAGGGGGCTCTGGAATATAACTGAAGTGGCAGTGGTATCAAGGTCTGAATAAAAGGATACAGAAATATGATAACATGTATTGGCATGGTTGCTCTTGAGTTTCCTTTTCATGGGCATGCTATCAGATGTAGACTTTCAACTTATTCTATTGGTTGACAGCCTAAAATTCTCTCTGCAGCTACCCAAATCCGTTGTGCTCGACCCTCATAACCTAGAATTGTGGTTAAAGGTATCATTTTCATGCTTTCTTTTCTTCATTGTGCTTTTTATTTCCTAGATTTTTTTTGAAGAGGTTTTATTTCCTAGATTGATTAACTCACTTCCAAACTGCTTACTGTATGCATGTTTTATCTTCTCAGGTAGATGGAGAGATTCGACAGAAAGGCTCAACAGAGGATATGATATTTAAGATCCCTTATCTGATTAGCCACATAAGCTCCATTATGACTCTTCTTGAAGGAGATGTTATTCTAACAGGTAGAGAGGGTTGCACGTTTTCTTTTTTAAGTTTAGCTACTAGCAAACGCGTAGCCGTACAATGAATTTTAAAATGTTAACTAAGCCAGAAATATTCAGGCACACCTCAAGGCTGTGGCCCCGTCAAAGCAGGGCAAAAGATTACTGCTGGCATAACAGGCCTCCTGGATGTTCATTTTGATGTTGGACACCGCAAACGGCCTTAGAGCAATTGAGGTAAAGGCATCCACGAGATGCTGTGGCTGGGCAGCTAGTGTAGTGTAGCAATGCGTTGCAACTACTTAATTCTAATGTCAACAATGCGGTTGATGCCAGGTAATCCAAGCTTTGATTTCATAGAATGATAGTATTTGTTTTCTCAATGTAGGGCAACACCAAATAAACTTGTTGATTGTCATTCTACTTGAGCCCCTTACCATGGAGATCAATATAGTTGCCTGAAGAACTTTTGTACTTGGCTTCACATTTTTCATGTACAATAATCAAAATGCTCTCCTGGAGTTGACATGCAAGCTATTTATGTACTAGTGAATATGAATTCTGTTATCTAGGGCATATTATGCTTGCATAATTATTCTGTTGTTAAAATTGCCACCATTCATAAATCATATAAGATGGTGGTAACTACGATTTGTAGCTCCAGAGTTTTTGTTAAGAATTCAGCAACTACCAATATATTGTGAAGACCACTATGATTCGGCGAGCATTTTTGGTAGGCAATAGAGGCTGCAATTCTGATATGTCCTTGGTTTTATGATGTGATTTTTTACTTCAGATGGTAACCATCTTATGTTAGGATAAAAATGAAATTAGGACCATTTTCATCCGTATCCTTAGCAAACCATCTTTATCCTACGGATAAACCATAAGGAGGAGGAGGAACATGTGAGATCAAGTCCTACATCTGGTCCTAAATCTCACTAATCCAACCCTTTTTCAAAGGCTTGGGTTTTGTGAACCTTAATGGAATGTGATACTAATTTCTCTTGAGTTTCTTGGGGTATGAGTGACTCAACGTCGTGATCTATACTTTGAAGTAAAATCAAGTCCGAGGTTCATATCAATTTGTGATAGGCCTAGCTTGATTTTAGCCAAGCCACCCTATGATCCAATAGGTTGGAGAGAACCCACAGTGTATCGAAGTAACTAAAGGAGACAGGTTGGGTGAAGCAGCAAAGCAGGCAAGAGGAGATGATTTTGGGTTCACGCCTGGTCGAACCACAAGTATGATTTGGAGGATAAGTTTTTATTTTTTTAAGACAAATGCAAGCTTATCATGTAGTTACCAATCTGATATCAGATTCTCATAATTTTTGCACATGGTTGATCTTCTCAATGGCTCTGCAAGATGAGCAATTTAGATATTGGGATGAACCCACAATTTTCCAATTGTATCGCTCAGTTCAATCCAATTTATGAATTGTAGACAAGCCTGATTCTAGTAATGTTACGCCAGCATTTGGCAGAAAATGACAGTTTTATTTAGATCGATATCAATGTCGATTAATATTAACTTGTCCAAGATTAGCTTACAAACCCTTCGGTTATATTAAATTAATTATCCTGAAACTTTAGAAGAGCACGATGACAATATAACAACACACGATCACACAAACACTCGTTTAATCACAAATAACGAAAAATACACAATGACAGGAACACCCGCTTTAAGCCACAGAACATGGAGAAGAAGCTGAGAACTTGTGGAAGAAGTCAAGAATGTGTTTGTTGATTTCCTCAGGCTTCTCCTCATGGATGAAATGGGCTACACCTTTCAGTACCACTACTTCCTGCAAGAATGGAACATCTTTCTTGAACCCTCCCTTGTTTATGTAATCTTTGGTGCCAGGTGAATTATAGGTCAGGTCAAGGTCACCCACTAGGAATTTCACTGGTACTTTCACTTGAGCCCCTGTCCATGGCGCTGTTAGTTCCCAATTTCTGCAATAAAAAGATAACCATGTAAGTATAAGTTGATTTAGATTGCCTGTTCCATGATACCATCTATAAAAAAATCTTGTACAATCTAGGACGTGTAGGTAAATATTGCGAAGAAATAGAAATTTCAAAAAGAGAGAACTATGAAATGGAAAAGAAAACTGTAATGGACATGTAATGCATGGGCAGAGGGTCTCACCCAACAAGAGAGAAAAACACAAAAAAACACAACCAAACACGATCATATAATGCAAAAACAAGGAGTAAATAGACATGCATTATGTAATGCAAGAGAGAGGAAAACGACGAAATGGATGTAATACGTGAGCGAGGGTCTCACTCCTCTTGTGTTACACATGTTGAATTAGGGTGAGATCTTAGGGGAAATTGTTGTTTGTTCGTAGAGCAATGCGCAATTCGCAAATGCCTCAAAAGTCACATAATCGCGTGGTCTCCTAGAATTAGGGTGGCCATCAAGTTATTGTGGGTCTGGAGGCATGGTCATTGACCCAGGAGCATTGATTAACTTCTCCAATTTTAGGGTTTCATTGGGACTGCTAAGCATGAGACCTTTATTTTGTAAGCCGAAGCTGATCGTACGCTAATTCCTTCCAAAGTTGCAATAAGAAATCGCTTCTTTTTGTCTTCCAAAATATACAAAAAGAGAAAAATTATGGTTGATATGTAACCCAAACTAGGCGTGTTAAATAGTTACTGTTTCTTCTGCTACTTAGATTTGATATTTTCAAGCTATTCGTGTTATTATGACTTACGAGAGACCAAAACTCAAGTTTAGAAAAGGAAGGAAGGAAGCTACTTACAGATCCAAAGCTCGATAGTAGTTCAAACCTCCGGTAAACCCACTCTGCTCGTATTTGCTAGTGTAATAGTCAAGATCTTCTTCTGACAACCAAGAGGGAAGGGGAATCGGAGCATCAGGAGAATCTCCAAACCCTTTTCCCTCAGGTAGAAACAGTGGACCAGGATTCCTGTAGGTCAGAAAATTCCTCAGAACCCTTTTAGTTCCCATCTCAGCAAACTCAGCTTCTATTTTCCCAGGTTCCTGCAAGAAAATTAAGCATTTGTTTGATTCATGAAAATTTAGATGATTTCCTATATGTGTCTATGATTGTGGTGGGTTCATTCCTAGATTAGTGATAGTGCATTAATGTAACTGGTCAGAGTTTCCCCGTGCATTATCTACGACACGGGATTAGTTATTCAGGGGTCTTGGGCGCCGTCCTAATACATCTCAACGTCGTTCAATCAAGTGGATTTCATACACTTATTGATGGGACCCGTAGGCACCGCCACGGAGTCGGCATGGACCATCCAATGATTTTCCTCACAACAGAAGTCAGAGAAAAGAGTGAGAACCTGAAATCTGCAGATATAATAGTCATTCCCATATCCAGCACGCAATGCTTCCAAAGGCTTCCTCACAGGGTTCCTCCGAGTAAAAACCACACTCATATTCACCAAAGCCTTAATCCTATCGGGCCTATAGAGGCAAAAAGCCCAAGCGATCATGGCGCCCCAATCGTGTCCCACCAGGAACACCTTCTCACCTCCCGGCGCGACCGCGTCGAGCAGCGCCACCAGGTCCCCCACCACGTGGAGGGACGTGTACGCGGCCCCGCCGGGCGGGGCGCCTGTGGTGTCGCCGTAGCCGCGGAGGTCGGGGGCGACGGCGCGGTAGCCGTGGGAGGCTAGGTAGAGGATCTGGTGGCGCCACGTGTACCAGAGCTCGGGGAAGCCGTGGAGGAGTAGGACCACTGGGCCTTGGCCCATTTCGGCGATGTGCATGTTTATGCCGTTCACGGTTACCGTCTTGTGCTGTATCCCCTCCATCTCTCTCTCTCTCTCTCTCTCTCTCTCTCTCAGTAAAAAACAGTTTTGTTGGATAGATTGGCCAATAAAACAGTTTTGATGATGTACAGAGGGGCTGTTTGGTCTCCCTGGAAAGGAAAAGAAAGCAAAGAAAGAAAGAATCTTAGAACACATGCTTCACGATTGGGAGAGAAAGGAACACTCAACGTTGGGCCATAGGTTTTTTCCATATATAGAATAGAATAAATAAAGCTTTTCAAAAGGAGTGGTTGGATTATCAGGATTTCCATTTGGGGCGACTCTTTTCGGAGAGATCAATTTTGTCTACTCGCCTTTAAAAGTTGGTGAACATTACCCATCATGTTTTCGGTCTTATTTCAATGATCAGAACGGTTGATCTCTTAGAATTTGATATTTTAACTGTCCTAGTTAAAAATTAGCTCAATCAGATAACAACAAGTGCTTGATATAGTCACCAAATTTTCAATTTAGGTGTTCGATGTGAATTTGAACTGAAAATTGTGTGATTTATTGAGGTTGATCATATGCCAATTAAGATGAACTTGCCAGATTAGCTTACAAGCCCTTCAATTTATTTATATTTAATACATAGAAATAGACATTCTAAAATTTTAGGAGAACACGATATAACAACACACAGTCACACAAACACTCATTTAAGTGAAATTATTATACAATTGTCCGTGGTACTATGGATCCCACATAAATGTATGGTTGTAGAGCGATTTGGAGCACCACGTAGCGGTGCTCTCAAACTGCTAAATAATTACTCCTCAAATCACAGATACATAATGACAGGAACACCCCTTAAGCTACACAACATGCGGTGCTTTCACACTACTAAATAATTACTCTTCAAATCACACATACACAATGACAGGAACACCCCTTAAGCTACACAACACGAAGAAGAAGCTGAGAACTTGTGGAAGAAGTCAAGAATGTGTTTGTTGATCTCATCAGGCTTCTCCTCATGGATGAAATGGGCCACACCTTTCATTACCGCTACTCCCTGCAAGAATGGCACATCTTTCTTGAACCCACCCTCGTGTATGTAATCCTTGGTGCCAGTTGAATTATAGGTCAGGTCAAGGTCACCCACTAGGAATTTCACTGGCACTTTCACTTGAGCCCCTGTCCATCGTGCTGTTAGTTCCCAATTTCTGCAATAAAGGTAAACATGGTACATATGTATGATCAGTTGATTTAGAATGCCATATCTTGGTTGGTAGCTATCGATACTCGCAAAGTTGGGACAGAAAAAGAATCACCGAGATTTCTTACCAGCAACTTTGATTGACATCGACGAGGGTAAAAACGATTCTCGAAAGATGTGTTCAATATTCGTGTTGATCACTAGAAACAACTCGTATGATCTAGGACGTGCAGGTAAATGTTGTGAGGAAATACAAAGCTCAACAAGGGAGGAAAATTATGGGCGTGTGTGGGGTGGGGGAAACCGCAATGAACATGCAATGCATGAACAGAGGGTCTCACCCGGCGAGAGAGATAAACACAAAAACAAAATGAAACGAACATATAGTGTGAAAACAAGGAAATGGACATGCATTATGTAATGCAAAAGAGAGGAAAACAACGAAATGGACATAATGCATGAACCAGTCTCACTTCTCATGTGTTACAAAAGAGAATAATTATGATTTGCAAGCCAAATTAGGCATCTTAAACAATGTGATTGTTTCTTCTGCTACTAGATTCGATATTTTCGAGCTATTCGTGTCACTATGACTTAAGAGAGACCAAAATTCGAGTTTAGTTAAGGAGGGAAGCTACTCACAGATCCAAAGCTCGATAGTAGTTCAAACCTCCGGTAAACCCGCTCTGCTCGTACTTGCTAGTGTAATAATCAAGATCTTCTTCGGACAACCAAGAGGGAAGGGGAATCGGAGCATCGGGCGAATCTCCGAACCCTTTTTCCCTTAGGTAGAAACAGCGGACCAGGATTTCGATATGTGAAGATATTCCTCAGAACTCTTTTAGTTCCTATCTCAGCAAACTCGGCTTCTATTTCCCCGGGTTCCTGCAAGAAAATTAAGTATTTTGTTCGATTCATGAAATTGCTTGAAATTAGATGATTACTGTCACGCCATCGATTTTCAACATAAATAAATAATCTTCTTTGATAAAAGATCCTCACATATCATAATTTATACCCAAAAGAGTTCCCATAGGTTAATCTCTACAAAACAAGTCCCCATGATTAGCGTTACACAACTTTGGCACTCCGGCCCCAAAGAAAAACTTAAATACATGTACAAACAAACCATTAAGTTACAAACGGTTTAGTTAAAAGAAATTTCTAGAATGTATAGTTACAAATCCATCTTTAACAAAATAAAGTCCTTTACAAACGATGATCAAATAACTAAAACAATTATCTTCCAAAAGTCTTTCACTTCCAAACACGCAATGCATGCAAGCTACTATCCAGCATTTGAACCTAAAAAGAAAGATTAAGTTGAGCTACACTAGCCTAGTAGAGAGTTCTATACTTAAACTATATGAAAATGCGAAGAAACATGCACCAAGGGTGAATGAATACAACAGAATACCAAAAATAATAATAATAATAATAATAGTAATAAGAGTCTTCTACCACGAAGGAGCACTTTACAACAAAACAAAGAAATCAAATATTATAAGAGTATCCTCAATAACTCACACGTCATCTAATGGTAGAAATCCACTCAAATCATTCTAACTAAACCACTGCTTGTCCTCAACCATCACTTGTCCAACACTATGCAAAATTAAATTCTCATATGTTACCTATTGTACCTCAATCTATAAGGATATATGATGATCAACCACTAACCATAATACAAGAGCAACAATAAATATGTACAACGAATACAAATGAACTAATGACAATGAATATGTCTCCCTGTAGAATAATATGAACATAACACTGAATTCTCTTTTAGAACATAATCAATTTGTCTTGTATTTCTCAAGTATTAATCATTTTCCCTTTCAATACAATATCGGGCATTTGGGATCCCGTGCGTCCACGAGAAACCTTTCGTTTATGTCCGGGCATTCGGGACCCCGTGCGTCCACTAGAAACCTTTTGTTTATGTCCGGGCATTCGGGACCCCGTGCGTCCACTAGAAACCTTTCATTTATGTCCGGGCATTCGGGACCCCGTGCATCCACTAGAAACCTTTCATTTATGTCCGGGCATTTGGGACCCCGTGCGTCACCTTTCATTTATGTTCGGGCATTTGGGACCCCGTGCGTCCACTGGAAACCTTTTATTTTTGTCCGGGCATTCGGGACCCCGTGCGTCCTCCAAAACCATTTCGTTCATGTCCGGGCATTCAGGACCCCGTGCATCCACTAAGAACCTTTTATTTATGTCCGGGCATTCGGGACCCCGTGCATCCACATCACATCATTTGTATCGCTTTTCCCCATGTATTTCCAAGACTCTAACTTGAAGAATGTAAATACGAGATATCGATGTTAAACAGACGGTTCACATATTAACTCCTACTTCCGTATTGTTCCAAAACTCGTTATCTAAGTTGATCCCTTGCACTGCATGGCATCAAGTGTAAACTGATCATATTTCATTCGTGATTTATCCAATTTTCTATTTAGCAATCAACCTCGGCGTTTAACAAGTTCATAACGTCTAATTCGTCATCCCATCATATTCTTCAATTCACAAATCTCAATATCACACCAGAAAATATATACATCAGACTTGCATTATCATATAAACATGTCTCAAAGCTCCCAAAATCACTATAATGCATAAACACAATTTGACATTATTTCAAGTTAATCTCCTATTTTGAATTCCCAAGAACAAGGGTCCGAAGACACGAGAGCAACTCAAGCAATCATTGAGATACAAGTAACCATGTTAAGTAGTGATTTGGAAGTGTCAAGGAGGTATTAAAAGTGATCGGGGGTCCAAACCATGGAAGATGAAACTTTTCAAAATTTTTCAGTTTGGTACATGTAGCAAGATTTAGGGTGCTACATGTACCCAGCGAACAGAAGATATAATTTGAGTTTGGTACACGTAGCAGTTAAGGATGCTACATGTAGCCAGCAAACAGAAGATACAATCT
Source organism: Rhododendron vialii (assembly GCF_030253575.1). Lineage (NCBI taxonomy): Eukaryota > Viridiplantae > Streptophyta > Magnoliopsida > Ericales > Ericaceae > Rhododendron > Rhododendron vialii. Next base: position 41,905,172 of record NC_080560.1, read on the forward strand.
GAATTTGGTACATGTAGCAGAGTAAGGGTGCTACATGTAGCTAATGAACGAAAAATCAAAGAAATCTGGATTTGCTACATGTACCGGGGTAAATACTGGTACATGTAGCACCGGAATTTTTCAGCACGATTTGACAGCTTTCAAAGGTAAACACAAGGCTTCCAAACAATGATCCAAAGCAAGTTTTGGACACCGAATCAACCCATAAACATATAGAGAAAGATAGAAATCCTTACCTCGAGCATCAAAGCCGAACCCCACGAGAGATCGAGCTCTAGCTTCCAAAATCAACACTAAGAGCACTACACCTTCACCGAGAGCTAGCCGATGATGTACGATCTCCAATACGCGCGTAGATGATGGATTGGAGGTTGGTTGTCTTGGATTTTGAGTTTGGGGAGGACTTCTTGAGTGAAGGCGTGAGAGAGGGAGAGGAGCCGAGAGAGGGGAGGGAGGCCGGGAGGGGAGAGAGAGAATTTTGGGGAATTCTCTCCCCTACACACACACCCATACTTATATATAGTCACACACATCACAAATTGCACAAGCACCCCTCTACAAACAACCTTCCCACATTGACCCCAAATCAAATAATTCAATAAATCCCTCATTTATTCCATATTCTATCATTTGTAAATCCTTTAAACTATTTTTGAAAATACAGGTCTTTACAATTACCTATATGAGTATCATTAATTGGAGAAAATTTTCAGTACCGGTGGGTACCACGTGGCCGTGCCCACGTGGTATCCAAGCAGTCCATCCGGGCCATCCAAAAGTCTATTGGACGGCCCAGATTGAAACCCTCTCTCTCTCCTCTGATCACCCCACCACTCTCTCTCCTCTTTCTCTCTTCTTTTTTTCTCTCTCCAAATCCGACCAGTCCAAAACCGAAATGGATGGTCTGAATATGCCGAGCGGGCACCACGTTGTATCCATCAGGCGCTCAAAAATTTCTTCATTAATTGTGGTGGGTTCATTGCACTCCAATATTTTGACAGATCAGAGTTTTTTTTTTTTTTTTTGTAAACTCACACTCGTGATATAGCTCTCATGCATTATTGTCGAGAACAATTACCGGATTTTCTGATTTTCACCGTGCATATATATACTTTTTTTCTTTGATAACTCAAGCGTCCGGACCAACATGCACGTCATGGTGGTGCATGTACTCAGTAGCGGCGCCACATGTAGTCTACCATATATATATGGTCACTTGACCACCCCAAAGAATTATTATTACTTTTATTAATAATACATATAGAATTTTTAGGATAGCCCATGTTTTGAAGTAGTTTAAACAACCAGTCCATACATCAATGAATATCCACTTTACAAAATTTTGAACACCTTGTTCATACATCAATGACCACAATCAGTGGCAGAGTGGTATCCCTATTTTTTAACCATATTTTTAATATATAATAAGTCTTAAAAGATTAAATGCTCTAGTTTTTACTCCATTTGTACAGATGCGAAGATCTAACTCTTATGATCGTTTTATTTTAAAGTGTCTTAATTAATTTTTGCTTCTAGGGCTCTCTTAAGAGAGTCATAGAACCAAATGAAGAACATATATATAATTATGAGAACACTAGAGACAAATATTAATTATGACTCTTGAGGATAAAATTATCATAAAAATAACATCTTTGCACGGGTTCAAACGGATTAACAATTAGAGCATTTAATTTTTAATTATATAAATAGTGTTAGCCTCTTTGTTATTTTATTGCAATCTATATTGCTTTAAAAATAATCTCTTGATTTTTTTTTATAAAAAAAAACCCCGAATTGTTTGGCGGCACCTAGACAAGGCATGGCACTTGGTGGTGGGTCGTCGCCCGACTAGCACCGAGCCGAACGCCATTTAGAATACAATACTGTGTAGTACTCCTATATTGTAAGTTTTTTGTGAACACCCTCCCGAAAAATCTTACTTACATGTATACAACTCAACCAGGAATTTGTTCAAACAAAAAACAAACACAATCAGGAAAGATAAACAACCTGATTTCTGCAGACATAATAGTCATCCCCGTAAGCAGCCCGCAAAGCCTCAACGGGCTTCCTCCCAGGGTTCCTGCTCATAAAAGCCGCACTCATATTCACCAAAGCCTTGATCCTGTCGGGCCTGCGGAGGCAAAAAGCCCAAGCGATCATCGCGCCCCAGTCATGTCCCACCAAGAACACCTTCTCGTCTCGCGGCGCGACGGTGTCGAGCAGCGCCACCAGGTCCCCCACCACGTGGAGGGACGTGTATGCGGCGGCGTTGGGCGGCGCGCCGGTGGTGTCGCCGAAGCCGCGGAGGTTGGGGGCGACGGTGCGGTAGCCGTGGGAGGCTAGGTAGAGGATCTGGTGGCGCCACGTGTACCAGAGCTCGGGGAAGCCGTGGAGGAGGAGGACCACCGGGCCTTGGCCCATTTCCGCGATGTGCATGTTTATGCCGTTCACGGTTATGGTCTTGTGCTGTATTCCTTCCATCTCTCTCTCTCTCTCTCTCTCTAAGTTTGGATAGGATAGGTTGGTCAATAAAAGAGTTTAGATGTTTTACATGCATCAAGGAATATGGGGCTCCATCTCCAATTGATTCCAAAGAATTTTGGAGAGAAAGGAACACTCAAAGTTAGGCCATAGGGTGTCTCCATATAGAATAAAGCTTTCCAAAAAGGAATGGTTTGATTCTCATGATTTCCATTTGGGGAGACTCTTTTTGGAGAAGTCTTAATAGTTTAGCAATTGTTTTATCAATCCCAAGAAAAAATTTGGGTTGCATGACTAATGCGTGCTTGCAATAGATGTAGATATATAATACCAATGAGGCATTGGTTTGGTGGTGGAAAATCGGGTTTGATTGGATAAGGTCTTAGTTTGAGTCCCCTTTAGCTCCTTATTGGGGCCGAACATACTGTTAATGAGACATTAGCTTCGGTCTTGACGTAAGTGCAGAAAGTTCTCTACAGATAGTGGTGTGGTGCTACGGGGCAGTACTCCCTTGTGGAGACGGGGTACCATACGTGCATTTCTTTTTTGTTGCACCAAAAGATAACCGTGGGTATAGATTCTAGATTATTATTTCCGATACGATCCTACTGCAGATTATAGGTTATGAATTTTAGTAAAGTAGTTAAACATGCCTACTATAACTGTGAAATTCTGATTAAACTACACAAACCAATTATCAAAAATTCTCAAGAACGCAATTAAGTTAATTGTGATTGGGGTGTGTAGATTCAATGTTATACTAGCAGTAATTAATTCCACTACTCCTTATGTTTCAACAAAGAGCATTGCTACGTGCATAGATTTGCATACACAGATCCAGAAATAGAGATGTGTTTTGAACAGTTCAATACACCCGAATCCCTCCGCTTATTTTGTGGTGTTCTCAGGTATCGAATGGCCCATACACATCTGCGTCTCATTCTGTGCATGAGTTTGTTCCGTTCAACAAAAGCCACCCAACTACCAACCATCAAACGGGCTTAGCACTTCCTCACATCTTCCATATGGAAGGTGAGGGTTATCGAGTGACCAAAAAAAAAAAAAAAACTACCAAGCATCAAACGTAATTGAATAGAATATTAGCCAAATTTACTATTTTGATTTATATGTCAATTCTTTTACATCACAATATTATGATATGTATTGACACAACAGAAAAAAACATGACAACTTGGATTTTGATCAGTTGCCAATGATCTTGTAATTTCACCATGTCAAACAAAAATGAGAAGAAAAACCAAAAATCTATCAGACTTTTATCATGTCGGGAACATACGGGACTCCGGTGGCCGGAATCCAGGTATTTCCGTCGATGAACTTGCTAGGAGTGAAAGTCACAGCAACATCTGCAGTGATCTTCTTCTGGATACCTGCCCATTTAACCCTACCAGTCTTTTTCGCACCAGCACCCCTGTTGCTGTACTCTGCGTACCAAAGTGTGTCAAGGTTGATCGTCCCGATCCACGGTGCCCACCCCGTCGGGTCGATTATGCCTTCGATATCCGACTGCATGACTATTGTCCTCGAGAAGTTCTTCCAGGGCCGTCCCAGGTACGACTTGAACTCTGCCTGGACGGCCTGGTACTCGGGCGATGCCGTGATTGTGCAGTTCTGGAGGACGATTCCCGTGACCCCGCGCTTATCGGTCCTTCCCTGGGCCGTGACCATGCAACTTTGGTTCTCCAGCGGCTTGTTGATCACCAACTTGCAGTTTTGGAAAACCACCGCGGCGTCCCCAAAGATGAAGTCGACGGTGCCGGAGATGGTGCAGTCGCGGTAGAACTGCCTGTGGGCGTGGGCGTACAGGGTGTCCTGGTAGCCGTCGAGTTGGCAGTTGTACAGGATGGCGCGATCCGATGACACGCGGAGCGCGACGGCCTGATGTTTCTCTGCTCCTGCGCTGTTCTCGATCCCGATGTCCTTAGCCATGAAACGCTCTCCATCAGCGCCTGCATGTAATTTTACCAAAGCATTATCAAGAAACCTATTCTTAAGCACCACACAACTTTGTTGGAATGAACCTCACGAGAGTGAATGACAAAGGTCCTAGATAATAAATTTTTTGGGGTCCGATTTCCCCTGTCCCGAAAATTTCTGTGCCTTTGTGCTTGCCCTCGGCACAGGGGTTTTCGGCCTCGATTTTTCCCTAATGAGAGGTGGGCGACTTACACACTGTTGCAGTTTTATATGTATTGTAGCCTCCGATGTAGCTCCTGCTTCCAGTGATCTTGGTCTTGGTGGGGCCATCTCCAATCAAGAAAACATTGTCCATGCTCCTGGTGATATTTACATTCTCGGCATAAACACCAGCCTTGACGTAAATCACAAAAGTTGAGTTGCCGTTCTTAGGCACGTCAGCCAGAGCAGCATTGATGGTCTTGTACTTCCCGGACCCATCTTGAGCCACCACGACATTCGGCGTCACTGTCGCGGGAGTGGCCGAGAGGAGCCTCCGCCCTGCGTCGCCCACCCACGAGGGAACCCCGTCGGCGTCCACAACGGTTTTTGCATCGGTTTCTTCGGAGAGGAGGCGGCGCATGTTGGCCGGTAGCTGGAACGTCGACAGGACTTGGGAGAGCTCGGTCACGATGGCGAGGCCATTGCTGGTTAGCTCGCCCGAGAGTTGCAAGAGTTTCTTCATCTCCTCGCCGCTGTCTCCGGTGGTGTTTTCGAACCCGTCCAGGCAGGTTTGTTGGTAGGTGATGGAGGCCGAGAGCCAGGTTTTAAGGTCGGACATGTACTCGCTCATCTTTGAAACGTTGAACGAGCCGACCTGTTCCGGATGTAGTGAAGGCATAATGAGAACTCGCGGGCAAAAAAGGTATAATCTCAACAACCAAGTAAAAACCCATAAATATGCAAGATCAATCAAGTCATATCCGGGGATGTTGCAAAGCAGCTCCCTGTAGAGCGCTATAATGCACCACCACAGCCGTCTAAAGGTGTTTTCAACGGTCCGAATTAAAAAACGAACTCTTCCACCCTGTGGAATCTACGACACCATTCTGGGTGGTATGTGTGCACTTTGTGTGGTCACAAATTCAGACACAAATGTCCATCATTGATCTATATGCTCCGTAATGTGATTTACTATATGTTAGGGAACCACAAATAATTTTTCATGCATGCATGCACGTACTTGTGGGGTTCGTTCAAAATTTACAAACTCAAGTTTTCGGAACAAACCGTTGCGAAAGACTTCTTGAGATCATTAATGGAGAAATCCAACAGCTCTTGGCAATTCTCCAAAGCATCTTGCGCTCTCGGGTCCGTGGCCAGCTTATGAAGAAGGCTAGAGTTTTTAATCGCCTCATTAATATGATTGATTGTGACATTGAACGCCACCTGAACGAGCTTCTGGGGGTCAGTGGTATTTCCGGCCGCCCCCGATAGGGTTTCCTCGCACGTCTCCTTGTAATCCGTCGGCTGGCAAATCTGCTTCACGGCTTTCGCAGACGCCGAAATCTCGCTGCTGCTGCTGCTGCCAGTAGAAGAGTCGTTGCTGCTCGTGGCGGTCTTCCGGGTGGCAGTGACAGCCACTGCCACCACCATTGCCACCAACAGGATGGAAGAAACACCGAGGATCGCGGCCTTCTTTTTTGCCATTTTTATTTGTCTAAATTATCAATTTGAAAATGCAGGTTTCTGCTATATATATGAACAGAGCTTAATGGGGACCGATCTTGTGACCTTTGGAAAGAGTCTATGGTGCCCCTTGAGCTCTGGCTTGAATTTATGGAAATGGGGGAAGGGTACTTATAAAGTGAAATGTGAGGCTTAGAATGATTTTCTAAATTTGGGAGTCTCCTAAACTGAATTTTTGATTGAATGGATAGGTTTCATCTACAATATTTGACCCTTTGAGCATTTTTGTAGATTTTTTAAGCAGTTGTTAGCCATTCAAATTTTGATTTTGAAGGAGTGGTATAATTTATTTCACTTGAAGAAGCTTATGGGGAAAGATACACATGGCAAATTGAAGAAGTGGTGTTTATAAACCACTTGATATATTGATTTATTCGTGGAGTGTTTGAAATTCAGGATGTCGGGACTAGCTTTCAGGGTGTTTGGAATAGCTTTGGGATCTTTGTGGTGCACTAATTCACCGTGATTACAGTGCGCCTCAATAAGACAGTTCGAGATATCATGATTAAGATAAATTTCGTCAACCAAACTCTATTTTTAGGAAGTCAAGTTGCTCGGACATTAGTAGCTACATTAGTGGACATCTAGATCATATGTTTTTAAAAAATGGATGGTTAATGAGATTCAAACAATGAATTGTAAGGTAAATCTATTTTGATCATGTAATCATAAGTGTAGTTTGATCTGATATTAGTAGCTACATGATTGGACATCATATGTTTTTGCAAAATACAGTAGATACTATGATTTAGAAAATGAACCATAAGACAAATTTATCCTAGCCTAATCATCTGACTATTGGTCACTGAAGGACCTTACCGAGGCGCACTACAATTTCGTAGTGCATTTCATACGCTATAGGGAGTCAGGGACTCGGGATTCGTTTGAACTAGCTCACATGCATCTCGGCTAATCCTGAAACACCAATCTCACCTTCCGACATAAGTGGCAGGCCTATTATATCCGAAATAAATCCCTATATGGACAACCATTTTTGTGTTGCAGAATTTTCTTGTTGGTGTTGTAGATTTTGCCTAAAGATCTCCTTTCCATTGCCCGTTGTTTAATGAATTTGCTAACAATTATATGAACCTCGAAGCCACGAATTCAATCTATACCGGTCCAAATTAAATTGAGTGACTCGGTTTGATTTTCAAGATGTGTGGATATTGGTCATGGGTTGACAAACGAAAAACCAAATCGAATGATTTGGCCTTTGAATTTATGCTAATGGTTTTGGTTTCAAACCTATCTAACCTGGATGAATTCTCTATATAACGATATTTGGCACTGCTTGTTATATGCAACGATCTACATCGAACAACTTTTACTAGCGTTCTTTCTGGTCTTTGCCGTTGGAGAACTCAAAAGATTTCGTTTTAATTTCTTCACCAAATATATAGATTTCGTCTTACGTGGCATAATCCATTGCGAACTCAAAGGATTTATGGGATGTGTTCGTCTACCTAACGTGGCATAACTCCATCGCGAGTTTTCTGATTTTTGTTATCTTAACGATTTTTTCTTCGTCATTCTTCTCCAGAAAAAAAAAACCTCCATAGCGACTTGCGAGATATACAATTTGCGATTGATCGAGGACCATATCCTTGGATTCAGATCAAAGCCCAAGAGGTAATTGTCCAAATCCAATCCGCTTCCCCATTGATTTTATCTTGTTACCAAGTACAAAACTTACAGGGAAAAAACGAGTGATGATTAATCTATGGTCAGAAATGGAGTAAATTGTAAGCAGGAAAAATTAGGAGATCGAATAAAAGAAAAGGCAAAGGAGCAAAGGTACTTTTTGTCCCCCATAGTTCGGACATAAGAACCATGGTTTCTTTATTAACTATTTTGTGAACGCTTAGAATTTCTGAGTCAGGTAACGCTGACTTGTAACTCAAGTGAGGGTATTAAGTTGTTGGGTTATTGAGTTAACTCGCTCAAGCGTGTGATGCGATGAGTTTTGATATCGGACTTCCATGAGTTAACGGCTAGCCTTGAGCACCTATAAGTATCGGATTGAATTGATTTTTCGCAAGAGCCCTTGAAAAACTGTTTTATATTTAATAAAAGGTTTGGATTATTTGTATGAGATCCGTAGTGGAAAAAAGTAAAGCAATCTCTGGTGCTTTAGAGGGGTACAGAAAAGTTCACTTTCAACCACTTTCTAGGATATTCTTGTCAAGTGAACGCAAAAAAAGTATTTTTTTCCATTTTCTTGCATTTTCTACCATTATCTCGCTAATCAAACGAACCTGTAAATGTTACTTACAATGAAGCATTGGAGTCCGCTAATTATATGATTTTTGAGTGGGAATAAAACTGTGTAGAAGAATCTAAAGAATTGTTCAAAATATTTAGATATTTTGTTTTGAAGAGTTTAGATATTTGTCACATGTTGAATTGCGATTAAACAACCCTTTTTCAAAAATCCTAGTTCCAGAACCATCTTTTGAGTAGTATAAATAGGGATGAATGAGGATGGTGCCTAGTCATTTGGTATAAGAAAAGATATGAATGTTCAATACAAAATTTTGAAACGATTGGAGTTTTTTAAGTAAGATTATGATAAAATAGTTAACCAGGTGGTGCAAATCTGGCACGTCAATAGCTTCCAAGACACGAACGTCACTCAGGTGCAAGCAAGGTCTTTTAGCCACAAATAATTTCCCCTTAGTTACCTTATATTTGCTTGACTCATTGCTTCCAGCCCCTAAAGTTTTCACAAACACATGCCCGTACTCTAATGTCTTATTTTCATCAAGACATCCCATCGTTGACCTTCCATCTGAAATGAAAATTCTTGTTTTGTCACGTATCTTGAGAGGAAAATGGTCAGAGCACTTCAATTGTCTTTTGGATGTCAAACAGTTGCTGACAAGAATCTGCAGTACTAGTTTTTTAAAAAGAAAGATAGCAAGATACTTGTATCAACTTTGCTTTCGGTAATTTCGGTTATGGAACCACAGCTCAGTTCTGGTTTGACGACAAGAAATTGGAGCTGTATATTGAGAATATACGCCAGATTGACCTACACCGGCAACCTGATTCAAACGCACAGTTTCTGGTTTTTTAGGTATATGCATTCAATACCATTTGTTTTTTTCATGTACTATTGGTTCTAAATAATTTGATATAAATAATTTGAGATAGCTGTGGACTCTTGCTAAATCCATCCATTTCGTAGGTTAAAACTCCTGCCTTGATTTGGCTTTCAAATATGTGAAGTTAATTATATGTATCTTATTCTCCATAGAGATTTTCACAAGCATCATAGCTTACCTAGCTATTTCTACAACTAAATCTTTCAAATAGTCCAATCACTTTTCTGAAGTGACTAGTCCTAGATTCATTAACACCACATGACATAGATTGGTTGATAATGGTTTGATTTAAGAGGAGTTCTTGAAATTACATCATAGAGGTAACCAAGGGGAGTTGGAGTAGCCTTAATGACACCTTTGGAGTCTTTTTCAAGGATTGCTTGAGATTTGGGAAGCCCAGAAATAGTGTAGAATCTTGAAGGTCGGATCTAAGGATTGTAACCTAAAGTCTGAATTTTCCTATTCATTGTGAAATATTATTGGTTCTATTGCCATGTAGGGGTAAGGATAGCCGGGTTTAGGCTTCAAGGAACTTCAAGGGCTTGATCTCCCTCTCCCTTCCTTCAGGTTCTGCAGTTCTGGTTTGGCGCTTTTCCATCAGGTTGCCTCTGCTTCGTGTGTCTTAGATGTGGATATCTATGTTTATAACCCATTGGCAAGTCACTGTTCCATTGATCCTTTGGTATTTTTTAAGGCAATTTGTTTGGGCTTTCCCCCTTTCTTTTCTGTTCGCAATATTCTTTCTTTGCCAGCCAATAAAAAAAAGTCAGTTGATTCATAGTTTTAGGTAGCTTATGTCAATTGCAAGTTCCATAGAGATCCTTATAAGTATTTATTTGTGCATCTTGCAATCTTAATATTATACCCGACTTACTGCGACATTTGCGGTTATTAGTTTGCTCACTCACACAACATTATGATTCTCTGTGCAACATATCTATCATTAAACCTAAAAACAGTATTTGTTGTTCGCTATGTTACATGAACTATAGAAAATACCCTTGTTGGATACGATACTCGACACTTGGACAAGGGTGTGGGATCCGTGTTGTCACGCCCTCGATTTTTCAACATAAATAAATAAACCATGTCAACAAAATATCCTTGCATATTACAAATAATATCCCTGAGTCCCCACTTGTTTAATTCACAATTTCAAGTCCCCAAATTCAAAAGTTATACAACTTTGACACACCGGGCCCGAATAAGCTTAAGCAAAGTACGAATAAATTCTTTAATTACGAACCATATAGTCAAAAGGGAAATTAAGAGTAATTAGTTACAAAACCATCTTTAATAAAAGAAAGTCAATTACAAAGATGATTAAGTAACTAAACATAATTAGCTTCCAAAAATGTCTTCGCATCTCAACACACAAGCATGCATGCTATGATCCAGCATTTGAATCTGAAAAGAAAGATTGGGTTGAGCTATACTAGCCCAGTAGGAAAAATCTCTACAAAATCTATATGTAATGAGATGATAAACATGGACACTGTGAATCAAGCTAAATGGCAAGTCTTTTTTTACAAAAAAAGAAAGATTAACGACGATTATAAATCATAAGAATACAAGGAACTTGGCAAACATTGACAAGTCCAATATCAACACGTACTAACATCATTTGCTAGTATCAAGAACACTCACACACATACACACATACTCCTTCCACAAAATTTCCACCCCTTGCGATTTTGTGTTTCCAGGGCGTCACAATAAACTCCACCCCTTGAGATTCCGTATTTCCACTCCTTGCATTACGGCAAACTCCACAAATTTCAACATTAACCAACATGCCACAAATACCCCATGGGTCACAACAATCAAGACAACAATACATATTTCATAATGGTATGCAATCCTCAAACCATAAATTGTTCCATTCGAACCATGTATAGCAATTAAACACTAATATCACACGAATTCATCACATAACATGTAGAGAAAGAGAGAAATCCATACCAAAGTGGGTTTTGAGCAAAACCCTAAGTCTACCAAGTGATACAGACTTAAATCCACGAAGAACAAGCTCCACCCAAGCTTTGATAAAAGATCTAGAGAGAATATAACCCTAAAACAAGATAAACAAGCATAGATCAACAAGAGATGGAGAGGAGAGAGAGAAAAACGTGATTGCGGACCAAGGAGTGAGAGCAAGAACACAAAACTTACGATTTGTTCACCGAATGCAAGAATCAAGTGGATTTGAGGTAGAAATCCCTTGGATCTTGAAGATTTAAGGTAGAAATCAAAGGATTAGAGTGAGATTGGAGTGGGGTAGGTGAGAGGGGGTGTTTCTAGGGTTATTTCGTGGTTTTGGGTGTGAAAAATGGTAAAAGGGTATTTATAGTGAGCTGAAATGCGTGCTGCATTTTCTGAAAAATCGTCAGCGGGTACCGATATTGGGCGATTCCCAGTACCGGTACTGGAACCTTCAAAATGTCAAATGGGCCAAGTTTTGGACACCGAATACCGGTATTGGGCAAAATGTAGTACTGGTACTGGCTGAAAAATGAAATTTCGCCTACAGCTACCAAATCAAACCCCGCTTGCTACCAACACCTCCAATCATCATTACAACCTCAAAATACGATATTCCACATATTTAAACGATTAAATAAAAATAGAATAATTCACGGGTCTCTACACGTGTGTTCCCTTTCCCACTTTTTTTTTCCTATTTTTCTTTTACCTTGCCTTTTTCTATTGCTAGTGCATAGCAACGAATGCTGATATTTTCTCAATATTGCAGTTGCTTGGCTGTCCTAGGATCTCCAAGAGATCTTAAAACCCTATCGATGTGTTCGTTAGAACAATTGATTTTCCTGCCAATAATAGTATTGGCGAGTCTTCTGGTATCTGTTTGAAGCTCTCACGTGATAGTACTCCACCAAATTTCAATGATTATTCCCATATATTGAATGAAAGTGAAGGGTCATTCCCATATATTGAAGGAAAGTGAAGGGTCATTTAGTGTCGAGGATGGTTCCCCCTTTCCTAGCAACCAGATAGTGAGTCCACCAACTGACTATGAACTTTAGGAAACACCGGAGGGTTTCTTGCTTGTACGTAGGGTTCGAATAACCCCGTGCAAAGTTCACTTCTTAGGGCTTGAGCTTAACATGTTGAATCGTGTTTTATGCCACTATCATGATAATCTTGAAAAAATTTAAGGGTTATTTTCGTGGACGAGGATCTTGGGAGTATTCTGTTTTTATAGGCACTAGAAGATTCAACGGGGCAAAGAACGGATATTTATGGAAGGATCTTGAGAACAAGAGAGGGGGCATTATTATTGGCCAAAAGAGTTTTGAATTTCTCGCTTATTCCTCGAGTCAATTGAAGGATAATTCAGTTTGGATGTTGGCATCAAGGGATGGGCTTATTGTTGATAATATTAGAACATGGCTTGGGGATTTTCGGCAAATTCCAAATGTGGCAAAATATGCCGCTAGACTTGGTCAAGCGTTTAGTTCCTCTAGAGAAGCATGTAGTGTCGCTGCGGAAGATTTTGAAATTATTCCTGATGTCAAGATTAAAACGGATGGAAGCCATTATGTGTTCTCTGATGGGATTGGGAAAATCTCAGGAATAATTTCAAAATCCTCCGCAGCGACAGAATAATTTCAAAATCCTCCGCAGCGACACTACATGCTTCCCTAGAGGAACTGAACGCTTGATCAAGTCTAACGGCGTATTTTGCCACATCTCGTATTTGCCAAAAATCCCCAAGTCATGTTCTAATATTATCAACAGTAAGCTCATCCCTTGACGCAAACATCCAAACTGAATTGGAATAGGTGAGAAATTCAAAACTCTTTTGGCCAATAATAATGTCCTCTCTAAGAGTTCTCAAGATCCTTCCATAAATATCCGTTTTTTGCTCAGTTGAATCTTTCAGTGCCTGTAAAAACAGAATACTCCCGGGTTCCTCATCCATAGAAGTAACCCTTAAAAAATTTGCAAGATCATCATGATAGTGGTGTAAACACAATTTGACATGTTAAGCTCAGGCCCTGATAAGTGCTCTTTGCACGGGTTATTCGAACCCTACGTATAGGCACCCTCCGGTGTTTCCTGAAGTTCATAGTTAGTTGGTGGATTCACTGTGTGGTTGCTAGGGAAGGGGGAACCATCCTGGACACTAAATGGCCCTTCACTTTCATTGAATATCAGGGAATAATTATTGAAATTCGGTAGAGTACTATCATGTGAGAATTTCAAAGAGATACCAGAAGACTCACCAATACTATTATTAGCGGTAAAATCAATTGTTCTAACGAACACATCGATAGGGTTTTGAGATCTCTTGTAGATCCTAGACCTTTGCACAGTGAACACATCGATAGTGTGCAATCACGACGTTTGAGGTTAAAAAAGTGGGAAAGGGAACACGGATCCCAGACCTTTTTTCATAAACTTTTTGAACAAGGATCCCACACCTTTTCAAAAAAAATTCAAACTTTTTTCATAAATTAAAAGGACTCATCAATATCTAGTGAATTATTGAAAAAAATTTGAATTTTTCTTGTGAAAAATTTTTACGTCCTCGTTTTGCGGACTGGACAAATATTATGGGACGGAGGGAGTAATTAATATCGTAATTAAACACTTAATCAAGTAACGTGGAATCAATTTTTGCATCTCATAGTGGATGTTGTGAGGGAAACGAAGAAGAACGTTTTGTACCTCAAACGACGTTGTATGATCGGGTAATATGCCCATTCTTCCTAAATTTTTGGTTTGGTATTTTTTCCCTTTTCATTATTTTTATTTAGTTTTTCGTCATAATCTTTGAATTAATCGTTTGTCTCAGCGAGAAGAATTAGAAAAAGTTTATATAAGACGACAAAAATACTTTTTTTTTGGGTATTTTTTCATCTTTAGTAAACATTTTTTTTTTACTTTTTAGACTCCTCGCATCGAGACAAATGACTACTAGAAAAAACGTGAATATCATGAAAATTCAAAAAAAAAAAAAAAAAATTAAAAAACACCAAAAATTTAGGAAGAATGGGGCTTATATTATTTGTATAATTCAAAATTTGAACTATAAGTTAGGTATATATATGATCATGTGGCTATCAATATTTGATTATTATTATTTTTGGGCACCTATATTATGATATGTAGACAAATACTACTTCCAATCATGTACCTATCATTCTCCGATTAACCTATTTTTCGTTCATGGATTATGGTATGTAGAAAAATATGTCCGATCGATCACATAGGTACGTACATACAATCTCCGATTATTCTATAATTCTAGACATGTGTTGTGGTCTTTAAGTATGAATTAAGATTAACAGTTTGAAATTAAAAAATAATTGTGATTCGAATGAAACTTTTAGACACTCTTGTGATTGCTTTCCACGCATATCCTGCTAACAAACGAGCCGATGGTGTTTTCTTCTTCTTCCTTCTTCATTTTCACTTGGATGGGCTGTGTTGAACTAAGGCCAAAACGGCATGGTTTTGATGCCCTATAAGGCTCTAGTGCAGATTGTGCACTACAGCATCCCCAAATCCCAAATCTGGTTAGATGGTGCATGTTTGGAACACAAATATTTGACATTAGCTAGGTAACTTAATTTTCACTATAATATTTTGTTCTTGCTCTTAATCTTTACCTTACATAATCTTTTGAATTTCTCCGTACCAAACGAAAAGAATAATTGAGATCTTTAAATTAGTTAGCGCAAAGAAATTTAAAAAATTATGCACTGACGTAGTTTAGTTTTTTGTTCTAGAATCACACAAAGGGATCCGGGGACGCTGTCATGCGTCCCCTGCCAAGCAGCTTGCCAAGCGGCAAGAACGTCATCGTTTGGTCACATGCAAGGGGCAGTTGTGTTGGACTTCAATTCCTTGTTTGCTTGGTCGGCAATTTTGAATACTTTTATTTACTTTTGATTTTTGTGGGACCCATTACAAGTCCTATAAATATAATTTAAATCGCAAGTTATTCTTATAATATTTTTTTTATGATTTCTTAAAAAAGATTAGCTCAATCCGATATCGGCAAGGTTGTTTCAGAATTCGTAGGGTGCCCTAAGAATTTTGAAACACCCTAGAAATTTTGAAACAACCATTACCGATATTGAATTGTGTAAATTTTTTTCAGGAACTCAAAAAAAATATTTTAGAAATAATTTGCAGTTTGAATCATTGTAGGACCATAATGGGCTCCACAAAAAATTTAAAAAAAAACTATTAATTTCTTGCCCATTAAAACTTAACCACACAAGTTTTAATGGGCCGGGCAAGAAATTAATAATTTTTTTTTGATTTTTGTGGGGCCCATTACGGTCCCACAATGATTCAAACCGCAAATTATTCCTAAAAGCATTTTTTATGGGTTCTTGAAAAAAATTTGCACAATTCGATATCTTGTAAAGGCTGTTTCAGAATTCCTAGGGCATCCTACAAATAATAAAACAGTTTTACCGATATCGGATTGAGCTAATTTTTTTTAGGAATCTATAGAAGAGTATTATTAGAATATCTTGCAGTTTGAATCATCTTTATAGGATCCGTAATGAGCCTCATAAAAATAATTGTTCAAGAATGTCGACCAAGTGAACAAGGAATTGAAGTCCAACATAGCAGCCCATTGCATGTGACTGAACGGTGCCGTTTTGCCGCTTGGCAAGCTGCTTGGCAGGGGACGCATGACAGCGTCCCCGGATCCAAAATTGATACCTTTTAGATTCCTCTCGTTAAGAAGAGCAATAATTAACCAAAAATTGAGAAAGATTAACAAAGATAATTTTCTAGGATTATTTAGCCAAAACAGGTTAGTGCGTATTTTTTACAATCAATAAAATAATATGTTCGTCACGTATGGTTTTACAGTGACTTATAGTTAAGCGTTAGGGTCCTCTAACATGATTTTTAAGTGGGATTCAATAAAAAACGTTCTATCAATACCTACGTACGTCTTTGTCCCACATCGGTACTAGTATGTCTTTGTCCCACATTGGTACTACACAAGATCGATCGACTTCTTTATTAGCTCTTTGCTGAGCACTCTACATTACCGAGTTCAGTAACGCGGACTTATAACTCAAGTGAGGGTATTAAAGTTGTTGGATATTGACTTGACACTGTCAAGCATGACACAATGAGTACCGAGTCCAGTAACGCGGACTTATAACTCAAGTGAGGGTATTAAAGTTGTTAGATATTGACTTTACACTGTCAAGCGTGACACAATGAGTTCCCATAGCGGAATCTCACGAGTCAATGTTTAGCCCATGATCAATTTGGTGAAAAAATGGAGGCGCCTTGTGCAGCGTCACCCGTCAGGTTGATGTGCTTATCTCAAAGCTAGCAGCACTCAGTCTGGCTTCACTCTTTCCCAAAATGGATCAAGCAATCGCTTACTGAGTTGACTTAATTGACATCCACTTTTTGTGAGTGATTTATCCAGAATTAATGGGCACACGTATCTTTTGATATTGTGTATTTTTCACAATCAATAGGCAAGCAGTTCTCTTTATCAACACCAAATAATTAATTATCTTTTTGTTTTTGCCTCAATTTTATCTCGATGGTTAAATGATTGTTTACGTGTGCGCAAGTGACAAACACACGAGGGTAGCCCCGTGCTTGGTCAGGGTAGCCTTGCGCATGGTGTTTTGTAGCATGCACTTGGTGTCCTGAGATGGATAACGACCTCTTTGCTCTTATGTCCTGAGATGCATAACGAAATAAGTTTGGCGAGTTGACTAGACGGCACTCTGATACTTAACGCAGTCGTCACTCAAGAAAGAAAAAGTACATAATGTTTGAGATTACACGATCGAGTAGCAACAAAATTACACGAGTTGCATTCAGATTGAGTTTTATCAATTTGTATTTAGATATTTTAGCAAGAAAACTCGTATTTAGGCAAGGATAGAAGAATTAGAATTCAATAGAAATTTAACGTCTGAGATTCTAAAAGAGCAATGCTATTGACACTACATTTTATACTCTATAGACATAAGTGTGGTGGATCCCACACAAACACGTATAAAATGCGGTGTCACTAGACTTTTTCATTTTAAACTTGTATGATGAATATTGATGATTAGGAATTTTTGAGTCGAGAATTTGTAGAGACTCTTTCATTAGAGAAGATGAGAGCAATAAAAGAACAGAGATGCAAGGGGATGAGAGAAAAAAAATATCAGCGAAGAATAAGAGGATAAAAGAATAAAAGGATTTCATTGGGACTAAATTTTTCCAAATTTTGTAAAGGGTTTGTCTCTGATTTTTTTTTCATCAAAGAATAAAAGGATTTCTTTTTCGACATTTTTTCATCTAAATAGGATGCCTGTTTAATTTCCTCTTTTTTATTTTAGAATCAAATTTTGTTAAGGGTGTGTGTTTGTGAGAGCGAGAAAGTCGCGCAGCTTCGGAAATGGTGGCGCAAATTTCAATGTGGCGTTTGGAGAGAGAGAGAGAGCCAAGCACACGCGCGCAACTTGAGTGAGGGCAATAAAATGGTTGAATATCAAGTCAATTCGCATAAGAATGGCATCACGGGTCTTGGTCTGGATTCTCGGCCTTATACTAGGCCATAAAAATGGCGAAGGGCACCAAGTGCCAGCTACAAAACACCAAGTGCAAGTGACAAAACTCGAGGGTCAGTGTAGACTTGTGCTTGGTGTTTTGTAGGTTGCACGTGGTGCCCTAAGATGGATAGTGACCTCTTTGCTCTTATGCCCTGAGATGGATAGCGAAATAAGTTTGGCGAGTTGACAGATGGCACTCTGATACCTAACTCAGTTGTCACTCAAGAAAGAAATAAGTACATGATGTCTGAGATTACACGATTGAGTAGCAATTACACGAGTTGTATTCAGATTGAGTTTTATCAATCCGTATTTAGATATTTTACCAAGAAAACTTGTATTTAGGCAAGGACGGAAGAGTTAGAATTCAGTAGAAATAATGTCTGAGATTCTAAAAGAGCAATGCTACTGACACCACATTTTATACTCCATAAACATAAGTGTGGTGGGCCCCATACAAACACATATAAAATACGGTGTCACTATACTTTTTGTATGATGATTAGGATTTTTTGGGTCGAGGACTTGTAGAGCCTCTTTCATAAGAGAAGATAAGAGAAAAAATATCAGCGACCGACGGGGTTGAGCGAGAGCTGAAGTACTCTTGAGCGAGGGTTTGGCTAGGGTTGCAAGTTTTTTTTTTCTTTTTTATACGTATTTTGTCCATCTCATTTATAGATTGTAGTCTTTGTTTATATCATAGTGGAATTAATATATGTCCCATGATTCCGTGAATATAATAGGTCTTGAGATTAAACAACGTAAACTTGTTGTTGCTCTCTTTTTCATGTGTGCTTGTTTATGGATCAAGGAGGTTGCGGACACATTGACCGGCTAAACCACGTTCACTTTTTTGTGTCTTAATTTTTATGGAATTAATGAGCCAATAGATTTTTTCTTTTATTTGTCAAAAAAGAAAAGAAAAAGAAAGCTAGCTCTTCTTGTGTGTATATGATGTTTTAGAAACAATGACTGAAAATAGTTTTTCTTTTTCATTGCATTTTTTTTGCACCAATTTATATCTGATCATGTACGACTGTTTACTTATTAATCACATGATTGGTTCCTTTTTATGGTTTCCAAAACTAATACTCCAAAAGGAACTCAAAAGAAAGAAATTAACATGAAGAAGCTAGTTTCTTTATGAGCTGTTTTTTTTTTTTTGGAAAATGACGGCCCAGGACGTATTTTGATAATTAATACCCGTCAAGAACATGTTAAGAATAATTGTTAATGCTGAAAATGTCCTTAGTGGATATTAATTATCAAAACACGTCATTGGCCGTCATTTTCCTTTTTTTTTTTCCTCCCAATATTTTATACATCAACGGGGGTTAGGCCATCCACAGTGGTATAATAAAAAAAAAGATAATCAAAAGGTGACACATCACAGCTTTTGATTATTCACTTAAGAGGTTGTTAAACTTAACAATGTTGAGCTTCACAATGGTCACTTCTAGTCCATAATCAAAATAAGAGGTTCACTACAATTTCTCTCTCTCTCTCTCTCTCTCTCTCTCTCTCTCTCTCTCTCCATTTACATTTTAATTTTGGGAAAAAATCGGTGACTTTCTTTTCTCCTACTATGAATTATTATTATTATTATTATGTTTTTTTTTTTTTTTTGGTTGGGGGGGGGGGGGGGGGGTGGTGTTTGGAAACAAGAAAGAATAGTGAAATATCTTAATCAGGCGACGATGAGTTGAATTGTAGATGATCGAAAGATTTGAGCTTTACTTTTGGAGGGAAAGAAAGAGAAATAGTTTGTGGGTGAAGTGAAGAAGATATAGAGTAGGAGAAGAGAAGAAGAAAATACCAGTTGAAACATGCGTGTATTCAAATTTTGAAACTAGTTAACTTATATGGTGTGGGGTCTTCAAATTTTGATTATTGAAAAAAGGTTGCTAGTTTTGGTTATCCAAAGCCCAAAATTTGATTATTTCTAAGGATGTTGTTAAGCCATTTTTTGCACCAACATTGTTAACTTTAAAAACAATTGGCTTTTGATTATACTACTGTGAATGACCTTAGTAGGAGAAGTTAGTGAGTTACACCGTAGGAGTTTAGAGGATATCCATAGCCCTGAACCCACAAACTACCCACAGCGGAGCTCGAACCTTGATCTCCCATAAGGGAGAGCCAGGAGTTATCAACTGAGCTATGAGCCCATCAGTCTTAATGAGCTGTTTGGCAAGCGGCAGAGGTGCTATTACATCTGTACCAGTGCGTACAAAGTCCTTTTGGGTCCTAAAAAATTGATTGGAGCCACTCATTTTGTTTACGGGCCCGGTAAAAAATAAGCTCAATCCCGTATCGTTTAAGATGTCTACGAAAACTTCTCATTTTGTAGGCTTAAATTCTGGGACAAAATGCATGTGACATTTTGTAGACGCCCTAAACGATATGGGACTGAGCTTATTTTCTTCAGGGACCGTAAACAAAGCATTTTAAACAACATGAGCGGCTCCGATTATGTTTTTTGGACCCGAAACAGGCCCAAAAGAGCTTTTGTATGCACTGGTACAGATTAACCTTTCTGGCTCTATATTTCACCGAAACAGGCCCAAAAGACTCTCTCAATTGAGGGTATTAAAGTTGGTTGGAAATTGAATTGACTCGCTCAAGTGTTGAAAACTTGCTGCAAACTCTTGAGTCAATGGCTAGCCGGCAAGCCCTTGATCCTCTTGGTGAAAATTGGAGAAGAGGGTGCGCTCTTTCAAAGCCGCACACAAGCTGGCTTGACAGAGCAGCTGAGGCCTCTTATCCTTATTATTATTACTGTACGATGGATCAAGTAATCGCTTGCCGAGTTAACTCAATTGGACATTTGCTTTTTGTGAGTCTGAATTTATCCCGAATTAATGCGTAAGGGTCTAAATTTATCCCGAATTAACCGAATTAATGCGTAAGGGTCTAAATTTATCCCGAATTAATGGGCCTACACATTTTTTTGGTCTTTTTGTGAGTAAATTTATCCCGAATTAATGGGCCTATGCATTTTCTGTGAGTCTGAATTTATCCCGATGGGCCTAGGCATGTTCCGGATAAAGTCTTCAAACAATTTTCTTTATTGTATTTGTTAATTTTGTGTCAATTTTTTGTGGAATATTTCTTCGCCTGAACGAGATAAATCTAAAAAGAAAAAATTTATGTTCAATACTAATTTTTTTAAATAATTTTTTGAAAACCTAGTTCTGAACATAATTTTTACCTATTAGATTTCTCTCATCAGGAAGAGCAATAATTCAAAAAAAAAAGGGAGACGAAACTAACACTTGGCATGGGGTTTTAAAAATTAGAGATTTGAACCTTTATTCTCTCTCGAACAATGAGTGAGCGCATAAAAATAGTAGACAGTAGAAGTTATTTTGAGCATAGGATTGGTTCAGTCCATACAATTTTGCGCATACGATAAGTGAGCGCATTAAAACAGTATAAGTTATTTTTGAAGTCGTGAATCTGGTTTGGTTTGGCCCATAGGATTTTTGGACCTGGAACTGTAAATCAAACTGAGATTTGCGGGGATTGGTTTGGTTCGGTCCATAGGACTTTTTGCTCAAGACAAGGTACCCAATTTCTTGGAGCCACAAGTAACGATTTGATACTCGGATTCTTTTTTTGAACTGCAAAAAAATTTCATTCATCACAAGAAAAAAAATGAAATGAGTACAATAAGGAAAAACATCATTGAGAGAGTCTCGAAGAGTGTACAATAACCTCCTACTTGCATATTCTCAACTTACTCTCGGCCTCTCGAAACATTAATAAAAGCAAAAACACCTTGATGCCGGACCAATCTGGGCCGCAAGCACTCCTAACCAAAGTACTAGTTTTACTTGCTAACGTTCACTGGTAATTCTTTTCACCCCATGCACTTCACACTTTGTCCCACATTGTTCCAACATGAGAACGACGGTTTCTTTATTAACCGTCTTGTGAAGGTTTTAAATTACCTCGTCAGGTAACGCTGGCTTGTAACTCAAGTGAGGGTATTGAAGTTGTTGGACATTGAGTTGACTCGCTTAAACGGTGACGATGTTGACTCCTTCATTGCATCACATCAACGGTGATGGCTGGCTTCACAGAGCAGCAAAATGGAGACGGGGCTAGCTGACCGAAAGGCGGCACACCGGTTGGGCTTCACGGAGCACAGTTGGAATGCTTGCCGAACGGTGACGATGTTGACTCCTTCATTGCATCACAGCAGTGGTGATGGCTGGCTTCACAGAGCAGCAAAATGGAGACGGGGCTAGCTGACCGAAAGGCGGCACACCGGCTAGCTGACCGAAAGGCGGCACACCGGTTGGGCTTCATGGAGCACAGCTGGAATGCTGGCCGCGCGAGTTCACTCAATGGGACATCCACTTTTTGTGTAGTCTGGATTTATCCCGAATTAATGGACCTACAAATCTTTTTCGACGCACTCTTTTTTCACATTCTTTTGGCAAAAAGTCTATTTATTCAAATTTTTTTCTTCATATTTGTTAATTTAGAGTTAAGTTTTGTGGATTATTCGTGCGACTCCCACCGAGATGAATCTAAAAAGTAAAAAGTTAAGATCAAATCTGGTTTTTTTTTTTTGAATTATTTTTGTCTTTATTAAAAAACCTAGTTTGAAACATAATTTGTCGTGATATTTTGAAACTTACAAATTTGAACCTTTATTCTCTCTCTAACGATAAGTAAGCGCAGCAAAGCAATAGGCAGTAGAAGTTATCTTGCACAATCCACCTCAAGGAGGAAGCCGTGAATTTGGTTTGCGGACTGGTTTGGTGTGGTCCATAGGTATTCTGGACCGGGAACCGTGAATCGAACCATGGTTATAGGACTTTTTTGTTCTGAATACGGTACTCAATTTCTTGGAACCGCACTTAACAATTCTACATATATACTCGGATTCTTTTTTGATCAGCAAAAAAATTCATTGATCACAAAGATAAAAAAAGGAAATGAATACAATAAGAAAAGAATAACATTGACCACACCAAACCAGTCTGGAAACAAGATTCACGGCTTCCTCCCTAAGGTGGATTGTGCAAAATAACTTCTACCGCCTATTTTTTTGATGCGCTTACTTATCATTTGAGAGAAAATTCAAATCTATAAGTTTTAAAGATGATGTATTGTGAGAGAATGACCTGTCTCAGTACTATCAAAACCTACGTAGGTCTTTGTCCCTCATTGGTACTACATCTTAACGATTGGCTTCTTTATTTTGGATAAAGTCTTCATTCAATTTTCTTTATTGAATTTGTTAATTTTTTGTGAAATATTTCTTTGCCTGAACGAAATAAATCTAAAAAGAAAAAATTTATGTTCAAAACTAATTTTTGAACAATTTTTTGAAAAACTAGTTCTGAACATAATTTTTACTCCTACCTATTAGATTCCTCTCAACAAGAAGAGCAATAATTCACAAAAAAATGGAGACGAAACTAACACTTGGCATGGGATTTTAAAAATTACAGATTTGAACCTTTATTCTCACTCGAACGATAATTGAGCACCTCAAAACAGTAGACAATAGAATTTATTTTGCGCATAGGATTGGTTCAGTCCATACAATTTTGCACATACGATAAGTGAGAGCATTAAAACATTCTAAGTTATTTTGAAGTTGTGAATCTTGTTTGGTTTGGCCCATAGGATTGTAGGACCTGGAACCGTGAATCAAACTGTGATTTGCGAGGATTGGTTTGGTTCGGTCCATAGGACCTTTTGTTCCGGACACGATACCCAATTTCTTGGAGCCGCATATAACGATTAAATACTTGGATTCTTTTTTTGAACTGCAAAAAAATTTCATTCATCACAAGGGAAAAAAATATAATGAGTACAATAAGAAAAAAACAACATTGAGAGAGCCTCGGAGAGTGCACAATAATCTCCTACTTTCATATTCTCAACCTACCTCTCGAAACTTTAATAAAAGCAAAATCACTTTGATGCCGGACCAATCCGGACCACGTGCACTCCTAACCAAAGTATTAGGTTTACTTGCTAACGTTGACTAGCCAGTATATTTCTTTTTACCCCTGCATGTACTTCACACTTTGTCCCACATTGTTCCAACATGAGAAAGATGGTTTCTTTATTAACCGTCTTGTGAAGGTTTTAAATTACCGAGTCATGTAACGCTGACTTATAACTCAAGTGACGGTGATGGCTGACTTCACAGAGCAGCTGAGTCAATGGCTAGCTAGCCCTTGATCTAGTTGGTGAAAAATATATAAGACGGGGGGGGCTAGCTGCGCTCCTTCATGGCATCAAACCGAAAAGCAGCACACAGTACACAGCTGGAATGCTTGCCGAGTTCACTCAATGGGACATCCACTTTTTGTGTAGATTTATCCGGAATGAATGTCTACACATCTTTTTTCGACGCACTCCTTTTTCACATTCTTTTGGCAAAAAGGTCTCTTTATTCAAATTTTTTTCTTCGTATTTGTCAATTTAGAGTTAAGTTTGGTGGATTATTCGTTCGACTCCCAACGAGATGAATTTAAAAAGTAAAAAGTTATGTACAAATTTGTTTTTTGTTTTGAATTTTTTTTTGCATTAGTTTTGTCTGCATTAAAAAATCTAGTTTGAAACATAATTTGTTGTGGGATTTTAAGACTTACAGATTTGAACCTTTATTCTTTCTCGAACGATAAGTGAGTGCATCAAAACAATAGGTGGCAGAAGTTATATCTACCTTAGGGAGGAAGTCGTAAATCTAGTTTGCGGACTAGTTTGATGTGGTCCATAGGTTTTTTGGACTTGAAACCATGAATCAAACCATGATTTTTTATTTTAGTTTGGTTCGGTCAGTAGGACTTTTTGTTCTGAACACAGTACTCAATTTCTTGGAGGCGCCATGTGCAGCGTGACCCGAAAGGGTTGCGGGCTTTTCAAACAAAGCATCATGCAGTCTAGCTTTTCAATCCTTCTAACTTTTTTTTTGCCAAAATGGATCAAACAATCGCTTGCTGGGTTGACTCAATTGACATTTACTTTTTGTGAGTCTGAATTTATCCAGAATTAATGGGCACACGTATCTTTCAACACTCCCCACTCCTTTTTCAGATTTTAGTGTATTTTTCACAATCAATAGGCAAGCAGTTCTCTTTATCAGCACCAAAAATAATTATTTTTTGTTTTTGCCCCAGTTTTATTTTGTTGGTTAAAGACTGTTTATGTGTTAAACATAGTTGCCTTCTTTTATTTACAAAACTAAATTAATTTTCACTATAATATTTTGTTCTCGCTCTCAATATCTTCACCATCTATAATTCAATTTCTTCGCACCAAATGAAAAAATAATACTAATTGAGATCTTTAAATTCGTCAGCGCGAAGAAATTTGAAAAATTATGCACTAACGTAGTTTAGTTTTTTGTCCTAAAATTACATGTCTTTATAGTGGAGTCTAGGCAGGCAACGATTCATCACAAGAGGGTATGTCCTTGTTTTGGTTAAAAAATGAGGGCAGGCACAGATTCAGCGCAAGAGGGTATGTCTTTGTTTTGGTGAAGGAAAACAATTATCAGGCTGATTGCTTTTGAAAGATTGATTTTCTGTCATGATAGAGGATTTTCATTTTTCATTTTTCTTTTAAAAAAAATAAGGCTCTAAGATATCAAGCATCAAACATCCTCATTACTCGAGTAAAATGCACGCGTTTATCTTAGTTATGAAGATGGAAGATGCTACATTTCCATGCTGAGTTATCTAAGAACTTTGCAGAGTAATTTAGAGATATCAGTTCTTGACCCTGAAGTTATGTCGTTTATTATGCTTTGACGAGATATTACATGTTATTGGTATCTTTAATCTCTAGTTAGATATCTGTGTGCTGTATAATACGATATCTGTACAATGTACACGACTTGTATATATGTGGTGGGAAAAGTAAAAAAGAAAAGTGTAACTTCTTAGTCAATTTTTGGAGCCATTGCTTATATGCTTTTGTTAATCAACTGAATGTTCATCTGAAAATGGCATTTGCACAGATCGTGGAATGAGGAACATGTCGGTGTCATGAAGTTTTAAGTATATAACCATGCAAATAGAAACACATCAGAATAGAAGCCTTGTCCCTCTAATACGCCTCATAATAATCTGTCAATTTCTGAACTTGTCAAATTAAAGGATGACAGAAATGTGTTCTCATGGTTTTGCCAATTGGGAACCACATGACAAGAGAAATGAAATCCTCTCTCTATTAGCTCTGCGTATCTGTGGACATACATTTTTCATAAAGCAGGAGGCAGCTCCCATGTATCCACCACTTCAGTTCAACCAAAGGAGGCATGCAGCCGAATTACAGAAATAAAACGAGTTATCAAATTCATTGCCGAGAGAGAGCAACCACAAGAAATTAACTTGAAGCTGCTAAAAAATTGATATAGATACCTATACTTAATGACTAAAATGAAACACACATTGACATATTGAAAACTTAAGCTATCGAACACGATAGAGAGCAGCTGAAACTCTTTCAATGGAAACAGGCCAAGGGTATGTATATGTCAATGTCCCATAACAACATACCATGGGTAAACAAGCAAACAAAACTGTGACCCTTTTTCCGAAGAGAAAATACAAGAAGTAACCTTCGCTGGATGAATGCTATAGTGTATGCATATTTGCAAAGACTATGATTTTCCAACACTAAAACCCTCGCGACTTAATACAAGAAGCTCAATTTGCCCTGCACAATTTTGATACTCAGCACTCTTTAAGACCTCAGAGGATTATCTGATATTTTTCCCATACATTGGGCCCTTTACTCCTTGGATTTAGAACTTTTTCCTTCCAAACACAGCTTTCCCTCCTTTTATCTTTTTCCTCACCTTCATAAATCCTCCACAAAATCCATGATCCAAACACAGCCTGAAGATAAACAAAGAAAATCAAGATGACGAAATTCACCTTGAGAAATTCCCATGCTCAGCTGCAATTCTCAGATTTCAGAGGGTAGTTGAAGTAATCAGGAACCAAAAGACAAAAGAAACAATACCCCTAAATCAGATCCCACAACTATGAGTCTATGACAACTCATTTCCAAGACAAATTAAACCTAAAGCAGCTCGATGGGCCTTATTTCTTCCACAATTCCATGATTAAGACATAGATTACATTTAAATTCACGAGACTAAAACAGAAAAGCGATGGCAGCAGCAGCCGAGTACAGAAAACGCATCATGCCACTCTAAGATGATTCATAAAAACATTACTTGACAGGAATGAAAACTTACAAAGTTACCATAATCTAATTTCTGCATTTCCTTCCACCTATGGCGAACACAGTTGGGAAAGATCTTATTCTACCTGACACCATTTCTGCATTTCCTCAATCTTGATCAGTAGTCCAAATTGTCCAAAAGCTGAGCCCATTCCGAGTCACCAGTTTAATTTGAAACAAATCCCCTGATGTTCTCCAAGAGAAGGCAACAAATTTAATAAAGTTTTCCAGTGAAGAGGTCTCTCAACTTTATTCTTCAGTTCAAAGCACCCAACCTCCACGTCTTTCAAATGATGTCACCCGCATTTGCTATTGGCAGAACTGCAGCAGCAAGGGCCTTCTTCTCTCTCCATCAGTATCTCACATAGTTTTTCTATGACTGTTTTGTTCAACTTATTGGATGATTTTAAAGACAGCTTAGTAGGATGACAAGTCCAGAACAAGCAATCCAAAAGAGATTCATAACACCTCAAGTCATCAAATGCTCTTACCTCCAAATGCTCTGTTACAGGCACCTGATCACCCAGAGGAATCCCTTTATAATTATTAATCCCCATCAGAGTCTTTTTAGGCCATCCAATCAGATTAACCTTCAAAGCCACAGGGCGATTTAAGCTAGAGACAAAATTTCTCAGTCGACCGAACCATTTCAAATGATTTATTTTTAAATTTCCATAGAAAATCACAACGGGCTTCCACTGCCATGGGGGACTGGTAATAGTTATAGATACGCTGGGCATTCTATCATATTTGAATGAAAGAAAGTGAGGAGCAACAACCTTTGCCTCCAACAACCTCCTACATTGCCTGATAATAATATTCTTGTGACTACGGCTTGATATGTCGATCCCTTTTAACCAATGACAAAAGCTCAGGTTTAACTTCTCCAGTACAGGAAATTTGCGCAAAAGTTCACAGACAAAATCGTCAGTGATTCCAAAGTTAGTAAGCTTAAGATTCTTAAGATGTGGAGATGAATCAATGTTGAACGTCCCTGGCATGTCCTTAGCAACAGCATACATGAAACTTTGAAGAGTTGGAGCTCTAATCTCTACTTCCTCCAAGTCCGAGACAGAAACTAGGTTCAGATTATGAAGATTTGCCACCTGCAAGGGCCGCAGCCTTTTCAATCCGCGACAGCCATGAAGACGCAATTCCTTAATTAGAGGGCAACTAGAGATTATATTTTGAATCTCCTCTTCAGTGATACAGACTCTCCTGAGACTAAGCATTTTCAAGGAGCACAACTTGATAGTTCCATGACACAGGTGCCTCTTCAATGTAGATCCGAGGAATGAGTAGTCAGATACACTGACTTCTAGCTCTTTGACATGGTTTTGAACCAGAATTCCTATCCAATTGTCGACAAAATAAGCCCATCTGGGATCGATACTGGTTAAATCAAGCCTGCATTGGTCAATGGGTATACCCTCATTGTGATATCTTATCATAGTTTTGTCCACATATTTCAAGAATCTCTCTCTAGCTTCTTCAATATGGAGACCACCTTTCCATTGAAGGCGTAGAGTGGAAAATCCAAACTAAAAGTCTAAAAACCCATCTTTAAAACATAATTCAGGGGACAACTGCGTTCGAGTGTGTATCGGCTGCGGACGCAGTTGTGTCTAGAGTTGTGTTAGTAACATTGCTCAAATTCAAAAGCTCAAAACTTTTTCTCAATCACAACACAAGCGTCGAGTATTTTTTGATAATTTTCAAGATGATTCACATATTTATTCAAACTGGGGAGGGAGATATGGGTTTCATTCAATGTGGGCATGCTCATTAATATAAGCCGAAATTCTTACTAATTCTTTCCGATTAATATAATGAATTCTTCCTAAAACAATGATTTTAATGAGGTCTATAGTGTGAACGATTCAGATCGTTGAAAGGTTAAACACGATTCCACAAATCTTCAATTTCTTGATGAGAAGCCATGTCAAAAAACTTCGAATCTGGAAAGCACGTCAAGAAATTATGTTTCTGCCAGTTAGAGAAGCAAGAATATGTATGTTCATTTATGCTTTCACTAATTCACTGTAAAGAACCAGAAGAAACAAGTTTCCAATTGCTGCAATAGTTTTCAGCAATTACTCTTGAAACAAGAAGATTCGAACAAATTCGAAAGAATGAGAAAGTGGCATGACAATGACGAAGACGATTCGAACAAATTCAACTGTCTGAACCGTAGATATGCAAGTTTTACGAGAGAAGCAAGAATGTGTGAGAGAGAGAGAGAGACGAACCTTGCGGTGCTGTGAAGTCGATGGAAGGAGCTGGATAGATTGGCGCAAAATTTTGTGTTTTCTGTTTCCCCAATCCCAACACCAGTAAATAGGTGCAGTAAATAGCGCGTGGTTACCGAACGCGTTTTAGTCATTGTACTTTTATAAAACTATTTGCCGCTTTTAATTACACTTGGCCGCGATAAACTACTTCTGGCCGCGTTTAATTACACTTGGCCGCGGTAAACTACTTCTGGCCGCGTTTAATTACCCTTGGCCGCTCATATTTGAAAGCGTAATTACTGTACACGCTTTTCTTGTAACAAGATACCTCGGATGCTGAAAATGCGAGGTGCGACGTTGTCAAACATATCTTCGTGTCTCCAAAACGGCTGCGTATACAAGTTCCTTGCATCTCCAAAGACGGCAAGACCACGACGCCGTCTCTCCTCGTCATTCCGTCGCCGTACATTTGGTCGCCGGCGGCCGGCCCTCAACGCCCACCTCTCTCTCTCAACTTCTGTGCTCTCTCTCTTCTCCCTCCCATAACAGGTACATCTCTCTCCTTTCCATGTAATAATTACTATATTTGTTTTCAATTTGGATCGATCATACGATTCATATTTAGGGATTTCAGCATAAAGTGATGGTAGAGAGAGAGAGAAAAAAAAAAAGGACACATAGTTAGGCATGAATTGAAAAGATCTTGAAAGGAACATTGCTGGTGAACCAATTAATCATCTTGACATGGTCTGCGGAATGCATGTGTTTGGAGTAAGAAAATCTGAATACTAATCTACTTTAATAGGTTTTTCTGCACCAATTTTACCATAGCTTTGAACTTAATAACTTCGTTGTTTTGTAAAATGGTGTGCAAATTGTAGTTAGAGATGTCGACGCAGCCGAAGTTATTCACGATTCTGCAATTTTCTCAGGAATGCAGCACAAACTGCCAGCCCTAATCCGGATAGAGACACTGCTATGCTCTTCATGCTCTTAAAAGAGGGTCCTTTCGTGAAGTTCCTTTCAGTGAAATCCAAGTTGGGATACGTAGACCATGCTTGTAGCCAAGTCTTGGATAAAACATTGGTTCTAGCCGCTTCCATCGTCAAGAAGCGAGGTAGCATATGATGGATGAGTTCTTTTGGCAACTGCAATGTCCGATCAACACCTTGGATTGTTGTCCCATCCATTCTTCCTTGTTATCTTAATTGCTTTGTAAGAATCTTCTAATCGACAATTTCTTCTACTTATGGTTCATTACTCTCTTCGTCTCACTCTTTTAAGAGACTCGGATCATAGCCCTGTTAGCCCCATAGAAGAAAATTGAAGGAGAGAGATTAAGGAAAATCTCCTCCTAATTTCGAACGGCTGGAAATCAACTCCTAAGGAAAGAAGAAGATTGATTGCTGAGATTATGAAGATGGAATAATTATGGGCTGATTTTGTGCAACGGCTAGGAGATAACTTTCAACGTTCAATTGGGGATTCCACCTTAAAAAGGAGAACAAGAACAAGTGCAGAAAAACACAATTCTTGAAGAACATCACAGTGAGCTATCTCTTGAAAATATGTCAGTCATATTGAGAGCTTCATCTTGCATATTCTACACTAGCTTGAGCGTTATCTTTGAACCTGATAGGTGCTGAAAAGCACCCATTTACTCCCTCTAATTTAAGCCTTGTTTATCCGTTTACCTTATTACTTGATTCGTTTTAGTATTTTATGGTGTTTGCAAGCCTCAAAGATTGATGGGTGCGAAAATGTGCAAATTGGGTTGATTAATAAGAAGATTAAAAGAAGCTTGGGGTCATAATGTAGATTGTCTAAAAGTTGCATGATTAATCTATAATTACTCAAAGTCCAAAGGGCCTTAATGTAATTCATGGCATAAAACCCTACGCTATAAAATATAATGCTACTGACATGGAAGCGGTACTTTTTTGACGTGATCAGGCGTGACTTCTTGCACGGGGCTGCGGCAGTTCTTGGACGTAGGGTTCTCGATCGGATCAGTGGATTTTCTAGCATTCCGACCATGATTTTATCAATCCATACATCTACGGTTTCCATTCCCATGGCCGGCTAAATCCCTTGTCTAGGGAAAAGATGAAATTTCGCGCCAAGTAACCTCTTTTATGCATAAGTTTTGGTTTGTTTTTCGGATCGATTGTAAAACTCAGAATTCTTTTCGTTTCAATTGAATGAATTGATTTTAATTCTTTTATCGATTGAGTATTTGTGTTCTAGATTTCAAATACGTAGTTTTGCAATGGTTTTCACTTATTGTGGTTGGAGTTCTGAGATAGATTATGCTCATAAGACGGATCGTGCCGTTAGGTGGCCAGATCGTGCTATTGAGAGACGGTCCGTGCTATGGGATAGTCTTTGCCTTTTAACAACCTGATTATTTTCTTGACGATTATCGTTAGGATTTGCAAGCCTTAGCGATAATCCCTTTGATTCGAATAAATAAACCTAACCTATGCATATTGTTGTTATGCGGTCGGAGTGGATTCCAAACCCTAGATATTTTCCTCCATCGTTTCTAAATCTTTTAATTAAATTGTTCTTTAGTTTAATTAGCTCTTTAAAACAAATCAACCAATCAATCTTTACTTTTCCGAATTAATCTAAAAATCAATCGAATTTGTCGTAACTTAGCCATTCAGTCCCCGTTGGAATGATACTCGGTCTTAACCATTATAAATTTATAAATTTATTTTTGACACGGAACGACGCGGTCAGAACCTTATTGTAAAAGGGATTTCACACCCTTCTGAGATTGTAACCGTTTTTGCAAGTGATTTGGTTTCTCTTTTCAACTCCTAGCTGTGGGAGGGCTAAGAGTCATTTATGTCTTAGTCTTCATGCTGGATTTCCATAATCTAGTGCTTTCTAACTTTTCTCTCGAGGAGTAAGAGTATCTGATCAGTGGTTTCTCTTTCTCTCTTTTTAACTCTCAACTCTGGGGAGGGCTAAGAGACCAACTAGATATGTAACCAGCATTGAAGGGCTGGGTATTGACATGTTGATTATAATTACCTCTGTTGAAAATTCTGTGTTTTTGCTGCTGCCGGATCAGAACTGAATGATGTTCTGAATTGGTAATGAATCTTGCTGGCAATACATTTATGCTGGTGGGATTAGTGATGGATTTCATGCAAATCTTCTGAGTTTTGCAGCTCTTTCAACTCCAACGATTTGGAGGGCTTAGAGCTTGTATCCTTGATGGAGCCCAGGTGGTCACGCTGTTATGGTGATGTCTCATAATGCTAAGGTCTTGTGCATGAGGATATCCTTCTGTTGCTGGATGATCGTGATTTGTGGCGCCACCTCATTGTTATCTTAGCTAAGTCTTGGGATGGTGCTTGTGCTAGATCTTGCCGGAAACCTATCTTTGTTGTTGAGATTTACGTTCTAATGGGATTGCTACTGCAGTTTTATGACTAATGGAGCGGAGCTGAAGGATGATCGGAATGTTGATTTATTGACACTCATTTCTGGTTGGATAAGTGGTGGAATTTTGCTACTCTACTGAATTCTGCAACTCTTTCAAGTCCAATGATTTGGAGGGCTAAGAGCTGTATCCTCAAGCTGCTTAATTTTCTCAAAGGAACACCTTGATATATTTGATCCAAAGGTTTGAAAAAGATGTCTTTGGTTACCGAAGGATTTCATTTTGCTGATATTTGGTCATTTCTCACTACTGATTTTGGGATGATGGTTGGATGGCCTATTAGTCTGTGGCTTATTCAATTATCATTGAATGTATCTTTTTTGTTTTTTTCCTTTGCTCTTTCCTAGGTCTTATATGGACTTCAATCTTGAAGTGTATTTCAATCTTGAAGTGTATATCTGACCTTCCCTCGATGTACCCTTTATTGAGTTTCTTAATAAAATCTTGTAGCTTATAAAAAAGAAAAAAAAGAAGCCTTAGAAAGTGCACATGCAATACCGTTCTAATATTGCTACTTGCATATTCTCAACCTACATATCTGCCTCTCAAGATTTTATAAAAGCAACAACAACAACTGGAGTACAACACAACAACAACAACAACAACAAAAACAAAAACAAAAACAAAAGAAAAAATTACAGCTGATAAGGAGCTAACCCTAATCAAAACATGTTACCCACACCTAAAATCACACAAAATAAAGAGAGACTTCTCCTATGAGTCCCTGTCGGTTGACAAAACACATTGATAGCGAACCAATTCGGGCCGTGGGCACTCATAATCAGAGTACTTATTAGTAATTTCTACATGGTAACGTTTTTTTTAATCCTCTACATGCTAACGGTGACTAGTACTGTAATTCCTTTTACCCCTGCATGTACTTCACACTTTGTCCCACATGGCCACATTGTTCCAACATGAGAACGATGGTTTCTCTATTAACTGTTCGGTGGACGTTTCAAATTACCGAGTCAGGCGATGCTGACTTGTAACTCAAGTGAGGGTATTAAAGCTGTGGGAGATTGGGTTGACTCGCTCAAGTGTTGCAAACTCTTGAGTCAATGGCCGGCTGGCCGGTAAGGCGCCCTTGGTCCTCTTGGTGAAAATTGGAGAAGAGCAGAGTAGCAGGCGTGAAGGTTTAGTATAACTCACTTCTAGTTACCGCACAACGTCCTACACTGGCCGGTTTAAGTGCTTCCTTCGAATGCGCACAGACGCTGGCTTGACAGAGCACAGCTGAAGAGGCCTCTTATCCTAGTCACTATATAAGAGGGATCACGAATTAGTCGCTTGCCGAGTTAACTCGATTGGACATTCGCTTTTTGTGAGTCTGAATTTATTCCGAACTAATGGCCTATGCATCTTTTTCAACACACCCCCTCTTGTTTTTTCACATTCTGTGATGTTTTGGATGAAGTCTTTATTCAATTTTTTTCCTGCATTTATTAACTTTGCATCAATTTTTGTTGGAATATTCGTTCGTCCCAATTAGATGCATCTAAAAAGAAAAAAATAATGTTCAAAACTAAGTTTTTTGGATTATTATTGTCTTTATTAAAAACTTGTTTTGAACATAACTATTAATTCCTCTCATCGAGAAGAGCAATAATCCAAAAAAAAATAAGAAAGAAATTTAACAAAGACAAAAAACAATTCTCCAGGATTATTTAGCCAAAACAAGTCAATGTGTACTTTGTACAATCAATAGGTAATTACAGTTCTCCTCCCGAACCTCGGGGGGACAACATACGTGTTGCTTGGCAATAGATGACTCAGATTTCATATTGGTTGGACGGCTGAGATTTGTTCGATTGGATGAAATCTCAGCCGTCCGTTGCCGAGGATGGACGACCCGAATGGGGTCAACACCCATGTTGTTTCCTCAGGTACTTGCATGCATTTGGATAAAGAGTGAAGTCTGAAATTTACTAGATGAACAAGAAAGCTATAAGGAGACGAACAATTTATGAAAATAAAGCGTGATTTATGTTGTGTATTGCGATTTCTCATTTGTCGGGAGTATTGCATGACAACACTGTATGGTCCTTTGGGACTAAATTTTTCCAAATTTTGTAAAGTGTTTGTGTCTATTTTTTTTTCATTAAAGAATAAAAGGATTTCTTTTTCGACATTTTTTCTTCTAAATAGGATGCCTATTTAATTTTCTCTTTTTTGTTTTAGAATCAAATTTTGTTAAGGGTGTATGTTTGTGAGAGCGAGAAACTCACGCAGCTCAAATTCGGAAATGGTACGTAACTCAAATTTCAATGTGGCGTTTGGCAAGAGAGAGAGAGCTCGCGCGCCAAGCACACACAACTTGAGTGAGGGCAATAAAATGGTTGAATATCAAGTCAATTCGCATTATAATGGCCTCATAAGTCTTGGTCTGGATTCTCGACCGTATACTAGGCCATAAAAATGGCGAAGGGCACCAAGTGCCAACTACAAAACACCAAGCGCAAGTGACAAAACACGAGGGTCAGCGTAGACTTGCGCTTGGTGTTTTGTAGGTCGCACATGGTGCCCTTAGATGGATAGTGACCTCTTTGCTCTTATGTCCTGAGATGGATAGCGAAACAAATTTGGCGAGTTGACCAGATGCCACTTTGATACCTAACTCAGCCGTCACTCAAGAAAGAAATAAGTACATAATGTCTGAGATTACACAATTGAGTAGCAATAAAATTACACGAGTTGTATTCAGATTGAGTTTTATCAATTCGTATTTAGATATTTACCAAGAAAACTTGTATTTAGGCAAGGACGGAAGAGTTAGAAGTCAATAGAAATTTAATGTCTAAGATTCTAAAAGAGCAATGCTACTGGCACCACATTTTATACTCCATATAAACATAAGTGTGGTGGGCCCCACACAAACACATATAAAATGCGGTGTCACCATACTTTTTGTATGATGATTAGGATTTTTTGGGTCGAGGATTTGTAGAGCCTCTTTCATAAGAGAAGATAAGAGAAAAAATATCAACGACCGACGGGTTGAGCGAGAGCTGAAGTACTCTGGAGCGAGGGTTTGGCTAGGGTTGCAAGTTTGTTTTTTTTATACGTATATTTTTTCCATCTCATATATAGATTGTAGTCTTTGTTTATATCATAGTGGATTTAATATATGTTCCGTGATTCTGTGAATATAATAGGTCTTGAGATTAAACTACGTAAACTTCTTGTTGCTCTCTTTTTCATGTGTGCTTGTTTATGGATCAAGGAGGTTGCGGACACATTGACCGGCTAAACCACGTTCACTTTTTTGTGTCTTAATTTTTATGGAATTAATGAGCCAATAGATTTTTTCTTTTGTTTGTCAAAAAAAAAAAAGAAGAAGGCTTGCTCTTCTTGTGTGTGTATGATGTTTTAGAAACAATGACTAAAAATAGTTTTCTTCTTCATTGCATTTTTTTTTGCACCAATATATATCTGATCATGTACGACTGTTTACTTATTAATCACATGATTGGTTCCTTTTTTTGGGTTTCCAAAACTAATACTCCAAAAGGAACTCAAAAGAAAGAAATTAACTTGTCCTGTTTTTCATGAAATTAACATGAAGAAGCTAGTTTTTTTATGAGCTGTTTTTTTCCCCCAATATTGTATACATCAACGGGGGTTAGGCCATCCACAGGGGTATAATCAAAAAAGGATAATCAAAAGTTGACACATCAGCTTTTGATTATTCACTTAAGAGGTTGTTAAGCTTAAAAATGTTGAGCTTCACAATGGTCACTTTTAATTCATAACCAAAATAAGGGGTCCACTACAATTTCACTCACTCACTCTCTCCATCCATTTACTTCCCTCCATTTACGTTTTAATTTTGGAAAAAAATCGGTGACTTTCTTCTCTCATATTATGAATTATTATTATTATTATTATTATTTTTTTTTTAAATTTTTTTTTTTGGGGTAGAAACAGGAAAGAATAGTGAAATATCTTAATCCGGCGACGATGGGTCGAATTGTAGATAATCGAGAGATATGAACTTCACTTTTGGAGGGAAAGAAAGAAAAATAGTTCGTGGGTGAAGTGAAGAAGATATAGAGTAGGAGGAGAAGAGAAGAAGAAAATACCAGTTGAAACATGTGTATATTCAAATTTTGGAACTAGTTAACTTATATGGTGTGGGGTCCACAAATTTTGATTATTGAAAAATGTTGCTAGTTTTGGTTATCCAAAATCCAAAATTTGATTATTTCTAAGGATGTTGTTAAGTTTGATTATACCATTGTGAGCCATTTTTTGCACCAACATTGTTAACTTTAAAAACAATTGGCTTTTGATTATACTTCTGTGGATGGTCTAAGTAGGGGAAGTTAGTAAGTTAGGCCACAGGAGTTTAGATGATATCCATAGTCCAGAACCCACAAACTGCACACAGCGGAATTCGAACCCTGGTCTCCCACAAGGGAGAGCCAGGAGTTACCAACTGGGCTATGAGCCCATGGGTCTTAATGAGCTGTTTGGCAAGCGGCAGAGGTGCTATAACATCTGTACCAGTGCGTACAAAGTTCTTTTGGGCCCTAAAAAATTGATTGGAGTCACTCATTTTGTTTACGGGCCCAGTAAAAAATAAGCTCAATCCCGTATCGTTTAGGACGTCTACGAAAACTTCCCATTTTGTAGCCTTAAATTATGGGACAAAATGCATGTGACATTTTGTAGACGCCCTAAATGATATGGGATTAAGCTTATTTTCTTCAGGGACTGTAAACAAAGCATTTTAAATAAAATGAGCGGCTCCGATTATGTTTTTTGACCCGAAACAGGCCCAAAAGAGAGCTTTTGTATGCACTGGTACAGATTAACCTTTCTGGCTCTATATTTCACCGAGTCAGGTAACAGGTAATGCTGAGTTGTAACTCTCAATTGAGTGAGGGTATTAAAGTTGGTTGGAAATTGAATTGACTCGCTCGAGTGTTGAAAACTTGCTGCAAACTCTTGAGTCAATGGCTAGCCGGCAAGCCCTTGATCCTCTTGGTGAAAATTGGAGAAGAGGGTGCGATACTCGGATTATTTTTTTGAACTGCAAAAAAATTTGATTCATCACAAGAAAAAAAGTGAAATGAGTACAATAAGAAAAAACATCATTGAGAGAGTCTCGGAGAGTGCACAATAACCTCCTACTTGCATATTCTCAACCTCCTCTCTGCCTCTCTCGAAACTTCAATAAAAGCAAAAACACCTTGATGCCGGACCAATCTGGGCCGCGTGCACTCCTAACCAAAGGTACTAATTTTACTTGCTAACGTTCACTGGTAATTCTTTTCACCCCATGTACTTCACACTTTGTCCCACATTGTTCCAACATGAGAACGACGGTTTCTTTATTAATCGTTTTGTGAAGGTTTTAAAACACCGAGTCAGGTAACGCTGGCTTGTAACTCAAGTGAGGGTATTTGAAGTTGTTGGACATTGAGTTGACTCCTTCATTGCATCACCCGTAATGGGTGAATTCTGGCTTCACAGAGCAGCAAAATGGAGAAGGGGCTAGCTAACCGAAAGGCAGCACAACACCGGTTGGGCTTCATGGAGCACAGCCGGAATGCTTGCTGCGCGAGTTCACTCAATGGGACATCCACTTTTTGCGTAGTCTGGATTTATCCCAAATTAACGGACCTACAAATCTTTTTCGACGCACTCTTTTTTCACATTCTTTTGGCAAAAAGTCTATTTATTCAAATTTTTTTCTTCATATTTGTTAATTTAGAGTTAAGTTTTGTGGATTATTCGTGCGACTCCCACTGAGATGAATCTAAAAAGTAAAAAGTTATGATCAAATCTGGTTTTTTTTTTTTTGAATTATTTTTGTCTTTATTAAAAAACCTAGTTGGAAACATAATTTGTCGTGGGATTTTGAAACTTACAAATTTGAACCTTTATTCTCTCTCTAACGATAAGTAAGCGCAACAAAGCAATAGGCAGTAGAAGTTATCTTGCACAATCCACCTCAAGGAGGAAGCCGTGAATTTGGTTTGCGGACTGGTTTGGTGTGGTCCATAGGTTTTCTGGAACGGGAACCGTGAATCGAACCATGGTTATAGGACTTTTTTGTTCTGAATACGGTACTCAATTTCTTGGAACCGCACTTAACAATTCTACATATACTCGGATTCTTTTTTGATCAGCAAAAAAATTCATCGATTACAAAGATAAAAAAAGGAAATGAATACAATAAGAAAAGAATAACATTGACCACACCAAACCAGTCTGGAAACAAGATTCACGACTTCCTCCCTAAGGTGGATTGTGCAAAATAACTTCTACCGCCTATTGTTTTGATGCGTTCATTTATCATTTGAGAGAGAATTCAAATCTATAAGTTTTAAAGATGATGTATTGTGAGAGAATGACCTGTCTCAGTACTATCAACACCTACGTAGGTCTTTGTCCCACATTGGTACTACATCTTAACGATTGGCTTCTTTATTTTGGATAAAGTCTTCATTCAATTTTCTTTATTGCATTTGTTAAATTTGTGTCAATTTTTTGTGAAATATTTCTTTGCCTGAACGAAATAAATCTAAAAAAGAAAAAATTTATGTTCAAAACTAATTTTTGAACAATTTTTTGAAAAACTAGTTCTGAACATAATTTTTACCTATTAGATTCCTCTCAACAAGAAGAGCAATAATTCACAAAAAAATGGAGACGAAACTAACACTTGGCGTGGGATTTTAAAAATTACAGATTTGAACCTTTATTCTCTCTCGAACAATAATTGAGCACCTCAAAACAGTAGACAATAGAATTTATTTTGCGCATAGGATTGGTTCAGTCCATACAATTTTGCACATACGATAAGTGAGCGCATTAAAACCGTCTAAGTTATTTTGAAGTTGTGAATCTTGTTTGGTTTGGCCCATAGGATTGTTGGACCTGGAACCGTGAATCGAACTGTGATTTGCGAGGATTGGTTTGTTTCGGTCCATAGGACCTTTTGTTCCGGACACGATACCCAATTTCTTGGAGCCGCATGTAACGATTAAATACTCGGATTCTTTTTTTGAACTGCAAAAAAATTTCATTCATCACAAAGGAAAAAAATATAATGAGTACAATAAGAAAAAAAACAACATCGAGAGAGTCTCAGGGGGTGCACAATAACCTCCTACTTGCATATTCTCAACCTACCTCTCTGCCTCTCGAAACTTTAATAAAAGCAAAATCACCTTGATGCCGGACCAATCCGGATCGCGTGGACTCCTAACAAAAGTATTAGGTTTACTTGCTAACGTTGACTAGCCAGTATATTTCTTTTTACCCCTGCATGTACTTCACACTTTGTCCCACATTGTTCCAACATGAGAAAGATTTTTTCTTTATTAACCGTCTTGTGAAGGTTTTAAATTACCGAGTCATGTAACGCTGACTTGTAACTCAAGTGAGGGTATTAAAATTGTTGGACATTGAGTTGACTCGCTCATATGGTGATGCTGGTGTGCCTCCTTCATGGCAACACCAAAAGGGTGATGGCTGGCTTCACAGAGCAGCTGAGTCAATGGCTAGCTAGCCCTTGATCTACTTGGTGGTGAAAAAACACCGAAAGGGTGATGGCTGGCTTCACAGAGCCAGCTGAGTCAATGGCTAGCTAGCCCTTGATCTACTTGGTGGTGAAAAATATATAAGACGGGGCTAGCTGCGCTCCTTCATGGCATCAAACCGAAAAGCAGCACACAGATTGGCTTCACGGAGCACAGCTAGAATGCTTGCTGAGTGAACCTAGAATGCTTGCCGAGTTCACTCAATGGGACATCCACTTTTTGTGTAGGAGATTTATCCCGAATTAATGGACCTACACATCTTTTTTCGACGCACTCCTTCTTCACATTCTTTTGGCAAAAAGGTCTCTTTATTCAATTTTTTTTCTTCATATTTGTCAATTTAGAGTTAAGTTTGGTGGATTATTCATTCAACTCCCAATGAGATGAATTTTAAAAGTAAAAAGTTATGTACAAATTTGTTTTTTGTTTTTTTTGAATTTTTTTTGTTAACATTAAAAATCTAGTTTGAAACATAATTTGTCGTGGGATTTTAAGACTTACAGATTTGAACCTTTATTCTTTCTCAAACGATAAGTGAGCGCATCAAAACAATAGGTAGTAGAAGTTATATCTACCCTAGGGAGGAAGTCGTAAATCTGGTTTGTGGACTAGTTTGATGTGGTCCATAGGTTTTTTGGATCTGAAACCATGAATCAAACCATAATTTTTAATTTTAGTTTGGTTCGGTCCGTAGGACTTTTTGTTCTGAACACAGTACTCAATTTCTTGGAGGCGCCATGTGCAGTGTGACCCGAAAGGGTTGCGGGCTTTTCAAACAAAGCATCATGCTATCTGGCTTTTCAATCCTTCTAACTTTTTTTTTGCCAAAATGGATCAAACAATCGCTTGCTGGGTTGACTCAATTGACATTTACTTTTTGTGAGTCTGAATTTATCCAGAATTAATGGGCACACGTATCTTTCAACACTCCCCACTCCTTTTTCAGATTTTAGTGTATTTTTCACAATCAATAGGCAAGCAGTTCTCTTTATCAGCACCAAATAATTATTTTTTGTTTTTGCCCCAGTTTTATTTTGTTGGTTAAAGACTGTTTATGTGTTAAACATAGTTGCCTTCTTTTATTTACAAAACTAAATTAATTTTCACTATAATATTTTGTTCTCGCTCTCAATATCTTCACCATCTATAATTCAATTTCTTCGCACCAAATGAAAAAATAATACTAATTGAGATCTTTAAATTCGTTAGCGCGAAGAAATTTGAAAAATTATGCACTAACGTAGTTTAGTTTTTTGTCCTAAAATTACATGTCTTTATAGTGGAGTCTAGGCAGGCAATCATTCACCGCAAGAGTGTATGCCCTTGTTTTGCTTCGAAAAAGAGGGCAGGCAGAGATTCAGTGCAAGGGGGTATGTCCTGGTTTTGGTGAAGGAAAACAATTATCATGCTGATTGCTTTTGAAGGATTGATTTTCTGTCATGATAGAGGATTTTCTTTTTTCTTTTTAAAAAAAATAAGGCTCTAAGATATCAAGCATCAAACATCCTCATTACTCGAGTAAAATGCACGCGTTTATCTTAGTTATGAAGATGGAAGATGCTGCATTTCCATGTTGAGTTATCTGAGAACTTTGCAGAGTAATTTAGAGATATCAGTTCTCGACCCTGAAGTTATGTCGTTTATTATGCTTTGATGAGATATTACATGTTATTGGTATCTTTAATCTCTAGTTAGATATCTGTGTGCTGTAAAATACGATATATGTACACGACTTGTATATATGTGGAGGGATAAATAAAAAAAGAAGAGAGTAACTTCTTAGTCAATTTTTGGAGGCATTGCTTATATCCTTCAGTAAACATCAGGCTTTTAGCCTATATGAGTCACAAGTTAGAATACATAACGAAAATAGCAGCCCGGAGGATTCCTTGAATCGTGAAAAAGCCATCTGGAAGCGACAAAGGAGAAGTACATATGGACATCAAAGGCAGTCTAACAACAACAGAACTTCAAATATCGATGACTAAAATGAAAAACACATTGACATATTGAAAACTAAAGCAATCGAACACGATAGAGAGCAGCTGAAACTCTTTCAATGGAAACAGGCCAATGGTATGGATATATCAATGTCCCATAACAACATACCATGGGTAAGCAAGCAAACAATTGAGCCTTTCTTGAACAAGGGATGAGACGAACAAAACTGTGACCCTTTTCCAAAGAAAATACATGAAGCAACCTTTGCTGGGTGAATGCTATAGTTTAACCCTTGCGACTTAATACAAGAAGCTCAATTTGCCCTGCACAATTTTTATACTGAGCACTTTTTAAGACCTCTGAGGATTATCTGATATTTTTTTCCCGTACACTTGTAAGTTCATGAACACTTGGGCCCTTTACTCCTTGTATTTAGAACTTGTTCATTCCAAACATAATATCGTATTTGATCGTGGCTTTGTTGAGGGATCATCAAGGAAAAAATGGCAAGGAAACTGGAGATAAATTTGGCTTCTTGATTTTTTCCCTCCTTTTATCTTTCTCCTCACCTTCATAAATCCTCCACAAAATCCATGATCCAAACACAGCCTGAAGATGAACAAAGAAAATCCATGCTCAGCTGCCATTCTCAGATTTTCAGAGGGTAGTTGAAGCAATCAGGAACCAAAAGACAAAAGAAATTAACACTACCACTAAATCAGATCCCACAACTATGACAATTCATTTCCAAGACAAATTAAACCTAAAGCAGCTCAATGGGCCTTATTTCTTCGACAATTCCATGGTAAACAGAAAGATTACATTTAAATTCACGAGACTGAACAAGAAAAGCGATGGCAGCAGCAGCCCGACTACAGAAAACGCATCATGCCACTCTAAGATGATTCAGAAAAACATTACTTGACAGGAAGGAAAACTTGCAAAGTTATCATAATCTAATTTCTGCATTTCCTTCCACCTATGACAAACACAGTTATGAATGATCTTATTCTACCCGACACCAATCACGATACATGCTCAAGCTTCCTCTTGTTTTTCTTTTGAAGCATAATTTACTCCTCAATCCTGTCCCAGTATTTTCCCTTTCCTTAATCTTGATGATCACTAGTTCAAATTGGTCCAAAAGCTGAGCCCAGCCCATTCCCAGTCGCCAGTTTAATTTAAAACAAATCCCCCGCTGTTC
The DNA here is from genome assembly GCF_030253575.1 of Rhododendron vialii. Lineage (NCBI taxonomy): Eukaryota > Viridiplantae > Streptophyta > Magnoliopsida > Ericales > Ericaceae > Rhododendron > Rhododendron vialii. The sequence continues at coordinate 41,948,607 of NC_080560.1, forward strand.
TCCAAGAGAAGGCAACAAATTTAATAAAGCCTTCCAGTGAAGAGGTCTCTCAACACTTTTCTTCAGTTCAAAGCACCCGACATCCATGTCTTTCAAATGATGTCGCCAGCATTTGCTATTGGCAGAACTGCAGCAGCGAGGATCTTCTTCTCTCTCCATCAGCATCTCACAGAGTTTTTCTATGAGTGTTTTTTTCAACTTATTGCATGATTTTAAAAACAGCTTAGTAGGATGACAAGTCCAGAACAAGCAATCCAAAAGAGATTCATAACACCTCAAGTCATCAAATGCTCTTACCTCCAAACGCTCTATTACAGGAACCTGATCACACAGAGGAATCCCTTTATAATTATTAATCCCCGTCAGAGTCTTTTTAGGCCATCCAATCAGATTAACCTTCAAAGCCACGGGGCGATTTAGGCTAGAGACAAAATTTCTCAGTCGACCGAACCATTTCAAATGATTTATTTTTAAATTTCCATAGAAAATTGCAACGGGCTTCCACTGCCGTGGGGGACTGGTAATAGTTATAGATAAGCTGGGCATTCTATCATATTTGAATGAAAGTAAGTTAGGAGCATCAACCTTTGCCTCCAACAACCTCCTACATCGCCTGATAATAATGTTCTTAAGACTATGGCTTGATATGTCGATCCCTTTTAACCAATGACAAAAGCTCAGGTTTAACTTCTCCAGCACAGGAAATTTGTGCAAAAGTTCGCGGACAAAATTGTCTGTGATTCCCAAGTTAGTAAGCTTAAGATTCTTAAGATGTGGAGATGAATCAATGTTGAACGTCCCTGGCATGTCCTTAGCAACAGCAATGCATACATGAAAATTTGAAGAGTTGGCGCACTGATCTCTACTTCCTCCAAGTCCGAGACAGAAACTAGGTTCAGATTATGAAGATTTGCCACCTGCAACCTTTTCAATCCACGACAGCTATGAAGACACAATTCCTTAATTAGAGGGCAACTAGAGATTACATTTTGAATCTTCCTCTTCAGTGAGACAGATTCTCCTCAGACTAAGCATTTTCAAGGAGTACAACTTGATAGTTCCATGACACAGGTGCCTCTTCAATGTAGAACCAAGGAATGAGTAGTCTGATACACTGACTTCTAGCTCTTTGACATGGTTTTGAACTAGAATTCCTATCCAATTGTTGACAAAATAAGCCCATCTGGGATCGATACTGGTTAAATCAAGCCTGCATTTGTCGATGGGTATACCCTCATTGTGATATCTTATCATAGTTTTGTCCACATATTTCAAGAATCTCTCTCTAGCTTCTTCAATCTGGGGATCATCTTTCCATTGAAGGCGTCGAGTGGAAAATCCAAACTAAAAGTCTAAAAACCCATCTTTAAAACACAATTCAGGGCACAACTGCGTTCAAGTGTGTATTGGACGTAGTTGTGTTAGTAACATTACTCAAATCCAAAAGCACAAAACTTGTTCTCGATCACAACGCAAGCGTCGAGGATTTTTTTATAATTTTCAAGATGATTCACATATTTATTCAAACCGGGGAGGGAGATTTGGGTTTCATTCCATGTGGGCATGCTCATTAATATAAGCCGAAATTCTTACTAATTCTTTCCGATTACTAGAATGAATTCTTCCAAAAATAATGATTTCAATGAGGTCTATAGTGTGAACGATTCAGATCGTTGAAAGGTTAAACACGATTTTACAAATCTTCAATTTCTTGATGATAAGCCATGTCAAAAAACTTCGCATCTGGAAAGCAAGAATGTGTATGTTCATTTATGCTTTCACTAATTCACTGTAAAGAACCAGAAGAAACAAGTTTCCAATTGCTCCAATAGTATTCAGCAATTACCCTTAAAACAAGAAGATTCGAACGAATTCAAAAGAATGAGAAAGTTGCAAGACAATGACGAAGACGATTCGAACAAATTCAACTGTCTGAACCGTAGATATGCAAGTTTTACGAGAGAAGCAAGAATGTGTGTGAGAGAGAGAGAGAGAGAGAGAGAGAGACGAACATTGCGGTGCTGTGAAGTTGTTGGAGGGAGCTGGAGAGATTGGCGCAAAATTTTGTGTTTACTGTTTCCCCAATCCCAACACCAGTAAATAGGCGTAGTTACAGAACGCGTTTTCGTCATTGTACTTTTATACACCTACTGGCCGCGTTTAATTACTCCTGGCCGCGACAAACTACTCCTGGCCGCGTTTAATTACACTTGGCCGCTAAATATTTGAAAGCGAAATTACTGTACACGCTTTTCTGCTGACAAGATAACTCACAGGTTGAAAATGCGAGGGGTGACGTTGTCATACATAGCTTCGTGTCTCTAAAACGACTGCGTATACAAGTTCCTTGCATCTCCAAAGACGGCGAGACCACGACGCCGTCTCTCCTCGTCATTCCGTCGCCGGCTGCCGTCCCTCAACGCCCACCTCTCTCTCTCTCTCAACTTCTGTACCATCTCTCTTCTCCCTCCCATAACAGGTACATTTCTCTCCTTGTCAAGTAATAATTACTATATTTGTTTTCATTTTGGATCGATCATACTGTTCATATTTAGGGATTTCAGCATAAAGTGATGGTTGAGAGAGAGAGAGAGAGAGAGGACACATAGTTAGACATGAATTGAAAAGATCTTGAAAGGAACTTTGCTGGTGAACCAGACGAAAGACTGGTGGTCATTAATCATCTTGACATGGTCTGCAGAATGCATGTGTTTGGAGTAAGAAAATCTGAATACTAATCTACTTAAACACATTCCTGTACTATACTTGAAGTGGTGAATTTCTGATCTCTATACGTCTATACCCTATCTTCCTTGGACTTTTCTTCTCCATTCTTGCCTGCATTTCCTTGGACTTTTCGAAATCCAACACCCTTTTCCCCCTCTTTTAGTAATATCAGCTACAGTACTCAGTATCAAACTGGCCAACAAACTCCCCACCGCCAGCCCTAATCCGGATAGAGACACTGCTATGCTCTTCATGCTCTTAAAAGAGGGTCCTTTTGTGATTTTCCTTTCAGTGAAATCCAAGTTGGGATATGTAGACCATGGTCGTAGCCAAGTCTTGGATAAAACACTGGTTCTAGCCGCTTCCATCGTCAAGAGGCGAGGTAGCATATGATGGATGAGTTCTTTTGGCAACTGCAATGTTCGATCAATGCCTTGGATTGTCATCCCATCCATTCTTCCTTGTTATCTTAATTGCTTTGTAAGAATCTTCTAATTGACAATTTCTTCGACTTATGGGTCGTTACTCTCTTTGTCTCACCCTTTTAAGAGACTTGGATCATAACCCTGTTAGCCCCATAGAAGAAAATTGAAGAAGGAGAGAGATTAAGGAAAATTTCCTCCTAATTTCAAACAGCTGGAAATCAACTCCTAAGGAAAGAAAAAGATTGATTGTTGAGATTATGAAGATGGAATAATTATGGGCTGATTTTGTGCAACGGCTCGGAGATAACTTTCAATGTTCAATTGGGGATTCCACCTTAAAAATGAGAACAAAAACAATTGCAGAAAAACACAACTCTTGAAGAACATCACATTGAGCTATCTCTTGAAAATTTGTCAGTCATATTGAGAGCTTCATCTTGCATATTCTACACTAGCTTGAGTGTTATCTTTGAACGTTATTGTAAAAGGGATTTCTCACCCTTGTGAGATTGTAACTGTTTTTTTGAGTGATTTTTAGGTAGAAAAAATCATTTGAGTTTAGGTGTAACTAGCGCCGGAGTCTTAGCTAGTTGGGAGTGGATTCGGAGTAATCGCTCGTTGTAAGGTTCTTTAGTACCTGCGAAGCTAGAGGTTTGTAACGACTATTGGAGATAGTGTAGCAATTCCCGAGTAGGGCACTTGGGGAGTGAAGTAGGCCATGAAGTTGCGGACCAAACCACGATAAAATCCTCGTGATTAATTTCTCTCTCCCTTACTCTTTTCCTTTCTGTTTTTGCATATCTTAATTGCTTGAATATCTTGATACTTCCATGAACATTTACCTTACTGTTAATCTGATAATTGCATTGTATTGGATCATTTAGTTTCGGTTATAAAACTGCTCCTCTGATTAATCTGTTTGCTGCAAATTTGCTTTGACTGAGCTTGCTCAGCCTGCTATTCTGTATTTTTAGTCTGCTCAATCTTGCTACTGTGTTGATGTTTCTGTTGTGCTCTTAGTTTTTAAATTGCTATAAGTTAGCGAGAAACCCAATTCACCCCCCTCTTGGGTTGCTTTCGGACCAACAAGCCCAAACAGTGGTCGATGGTCCTGCATGACGAAAAGCAAACAAATTAGAACCCTTGATGTTCGATTGTCGGAAAATGGAAAGATTACAAGATAACTATACTTTTTATGTTGGAAACACCACAAAATCAGGAAACTACGTAGAACATATCAAGAATGTGGAGTCTATGAACAAGACAACATTAGGCAATACCTATACAATGCTGTTAGGACTAAGGAACATGCTGTTGGATTTTTGCCAGTAACGAGAGAGGCCCACCATCAGACCTCCCTTTCAACTTGAGCCTCCTAAGTCGAAGTTTTGGGCAGCCAAAGATTTGGGGCGCTGGATTTTTCTCATGCTTGGCCGCAAAGAATTACTCTTGGCTCTATTGAATCTGTGCTAGAATGGATGCTTCCTCTTGTCAACTCCTAAGTATTTGGAGGGCTAAGAGGGTGCTGGAATCTGTGTTAGAATGGATGCTTCCTCTTGTCAACTCCTAAGTCTTTGGAGGGCTAAGAGGACGCTGGAGATCTAAAACCTTTGGTCAAGATGTCAAGATGCTGCTTATCTTTAAAAAAATCCACTTCTCTTTCAATCTTTGGAGGACCATCAATCCTTATTTGAATGTGGTTGTTCTCTGTCTCGAGGTTAGTCTGATATTTCTGCTGCTGTTTGGTCTCTCTTTTCAACTCCTAGCTGTGGGAGGGCTAAGAGCCATTTATGTCTTAGTCTTCATGATGGATTTCCATATTCCAGTGCTTTTTTACTTTCTCTTGAGGACTAAGAGTAGCTGATCAGTGTCTCTTCCTCTCTTCTCAATCCCAACTCCGGGGAGGGCTAAGAGACTAACTGGAATTGCAACCAGCATTAAAGGGCAGGGTATTGATGTGCTGTTTTTAATTACCTCTGTTGAAAAGTATGTGTTTTGCTGCTGCCGGATCAGAACTGAATAATGTTTCTGAATTGCTCTTTCAATGATGTTTTCCCTGTTCTGAATGATGTTTTTTCACGGAGCTTTCTGGGATTAGTGCTTCTGAATGGCTCTTTCAACTCCAACGATTTGGAGGGCTACGAGTTTGTATCCTTAATGGAGCCCAGGTGGTGTCTGATAATGTTAATGAGGATATCCTTCTGTTGCTGGATGGTTGTGATTGTGGCGCCACCTCATTTGCTATCTCAGCTGAGCCTTGGGATGGTGCTTGTGGGAGATCTTGCTGGTAACCTATCTGTGATGGAGAGACCTGCGTTCTAATGGAATTGCTACTGCAGTTTTGTGTCCAATGGAGTGGAGCTGAAGGATGATCGGAATGTTGATCTATTGACACTCATTTCTGAAGGGAAAAGTGGTGGAATTCTGCTACTCTACTGAATTCTGCTACTCCTTCAAGTCCAATGATTTCCTCAAGCTGCTTTGCTCAAAGGAACCTCAAGATGCTTTTCTCAAATGATCACCTTGATATATCCGATCCAAAGGTTTGAAGAAGATGTCTTCGGTTACCAAAGGAGTCCATTTTGCTGTGTTTTTTTTTTGACTTCCAATAGCTGATTTTGAGAGGATGGTTGGATGGCCTATTAGTTTGAGGCTTATTCAATTATCATTGAATGTATCTTTTTGCCTTTTTCCTTTTTCTCTTGCCTAGGTCTTATATGGACTTCAATTTTTGAAGTGTATATTTGACCTTCCCTCGATGTACCCTTTGTCGAGTTTCTTAATAAAATCTTGTTACTTATCAAAAAAAAAAATTACACTTGGCCACAAAGAATTACTTTTACTCTTGACCGCCAAGAATTACTTCTAGCCGCCAAGAATTACTCTTGGCCACACATAATTAGTCTTGGCCGCAAAGAATTGGGAGACCATAAGTCATTCTTTGCGGCCAAGTGTAATTCTTTGTGGTCAGGAGTAATTGTTGGCGGCTAGATGTAATTGTTGGCGGATAAGAGTAATTTTTCCTCGTCAGGAGTAATTCTTTGCTGCCAAGAGTAATTTTTCGCGGTCAAAAGTAATTCTTCGTGGCTAATTGTAATTCTTTGCGTCAGATTCTTTTTCTTTTTAACTACTAGGTAAGAGAACAATATTGTTGTTTAATACAACATGAACTGTTGGTTTAGATGATTTGGAGTTTCATGATCTGTCTGGGATTGTAGATTTTTTGTTGGAGCCTTTTGGGTAGATAGAGTTTCAAACTCTCCTCGTTACTTGGCAATATATAATCTTGGAATTATTTTATTTTTTTTCTAGGTGATCAGTTAAAGAAACAACTGCTATAGGGGTGTCACTTTTGAGTGAGTAGACGTTCAGAAAATTGAATTCAAGTTAGAATCTCGTATGATTATACATTTTTAATGTCTCTGATGCTATTTCTGAATGTAACTAACGGAATTAAACAAATTTGTAACATTTGTTGTGTCAGACAATTTTATGAACTTGGTTAGATGAACCATGTTTGAAACTTATTTTAAAAATGAAAATTTCCGAGAAGTAGATTTTGTTGGGAGAAGGAAATTTTTTCTAATTCACTGTTATTTGTAATGCTCTTCTTGCATGAGGTGGGACCATACGTACATGCGGGACTCACCTTATGTGGCGTTAAAAACAACCATTGTATCCAAAAAAAAAAAAAACTTCGGAAAAGTGGGATTTGATACTTCATTTAGACTATGTTTAGAAAGCATTGGCACGGGCAATTACTAATTCCCAATAAAGAACCCTTAGTGGAGTTAAATAGGGGTCTTGTACTCTAGAGATATTTAAATCCCTATCCTTATTTGAATAATTAAGTTGGCTTCTAGCATTTCAAAAAAACCCAACAACACCCTTAATTTACCCTATTTGTTTCCACAATTTAAGCGTTTACTATCAATACCTATGTATTTCACACCTATTGTCCCACATCGTTCCTACATAAGAACGACTGTTTTTCTTATTAACTGTTAGGTGAGCATTCTGTGCTACCAAATCCGGTTACGCAGGCTTGTAACTCGAGTAAGAGCATTAAGGTGGTTGAACGATGAGCGGACTCGCTAAAGTATCACACAACAAAATGAGTTGTGAAATATTACCCGAAATGGATCAAGGAAGGTCAAGGACTTTTTTTTTTTTGATCGGCAGGTCGAGGATATGTTGACTAACTAAATTGGACATTCACTTTTTGCGACTTAATTTTTACGGAATTATTGGGCGAACAAATTTCATTTTTGTTTTGTCAAAAAAAAATAAAAAAATCTTCTTGTGTGTGTACGATGTTTTAGAATAGGACTAAATGGTTTTCTTTTTCATTGCCCTTTTTTTTCACCAATTTTTATCTGATCGGTACGACTATTTATCTGATCGGTACGACTGTTTATTAATCACATGATTGGCTCCTTATGGCTTTCAAAGCTACTAATACTGAAAGGAACTGGAAAGAAAGAAACTTGTCCTGTTTCCACATTTGGTTTTACGTACGGTGCACTACAGCGTTTTCCATTCTCTTCTAGTGGTAAAAGTTTTTGTTGGAGTCCACTCGAGAAAGTAAAATTTGAATAGTCACACGGAGACTGATTTTTACTTGCATGCATTTGGATAAAGAGTGAAGTCTGAAATTTACTAATTAGAATCTATAAAAAGAAAGCGTGATTTATGTTGTGTATTGTGATTTCTCATTTGTCAGGAGCATTGCATGACAATACCATATGATTCTTTGGGATTGCATAATAGTTTTGTCCAAATTTTATAAAGGGGGCGTGTCTGATTTTTTTTTTTAATTAATTAAAGAATCAAAGGATTTCTTTTTCAACATTTTTATTTATTTTTTGTTTTAGAATCAACGCCAATGGACCTTACCTACTAGCACTCGGGGATCGAGAACGGAGATAGTAAACCCGGCCCTACCCTGCTGCCTCGTTGCCAACCCTAGATAGCGCAGGAAGGGGGAAACGGGACAGGGGCTGTCTTGGGATGATATTGAAGGCATTTTACGTTAAACCAAGGGTAAATTGAGATATGCATGTTTTGGATGAAGTCTTTATTCAATTTTTTTTCCGGATTTGTTAATTTTGCAACAATTTTTATTGGAATATTCGTTCGTCCCAATGAGATGCATCTAAAAAGAATAAAATTCATGTTCAAAACTAAATTTTTTGGATTTATATTATTGTCTTTAGTAAAAACTTGTTTTGAACATAACTATTAATTCCTCTTGTCGAGAAGAGCAATAATTCACAAAAAATTAAGAAAGAAATTTGACAAAGACAAAAACAATTCTCCGGAATTTAGCCAAAACAAGTTAGTGCGTACTTTGTACAATCAATAGGCAATTACAGTTCTCCTCCCGAACCTCGGGGGATAGCATATGTGTTGCTCGGCCATAGATGACTCAGATTTCATCTTGGTTAGACATTTGAGATCTGTTCGATTGGATGAAATCTGAGCCGTCCGTTGCCGAGAATGGACGGCCTGAATGTGGTCAACACCCATGTTGTCTCCTCGGATACTCACACGCATTTGGATAAAGAGTGAAGTCTGAAAATTACTAGACGAACAAGAATGCTATAAGAAGACGAACAATCTATGAAAATAAAGCGTGATTTATGTTGTGTATTGCAATTTCTCATTTGTCGGGAGTATTGCATGACAACACCATCCGGTTCTTTGGGACAAAAATTTTCAAATTTTTTTTAAGGGTTTGTGTCTGATTTTATTTTATTTTTTTCATTATAGAATAAAAGGATTTCTTTTTCAACATTTTTTCTTCTAAATAGGATGCCCATTTAATTTCTTCTTTTTTGTTTTAGAATCAAATTTTGTTAAGGGTGTGTTTGTGAGAGCGAGAAACTTGCACAGCTCAAATTCGGAAATGGTGGCTCAAATTTCAATGTGGCATTTGGAGAGAGAGAGAGAGAGAGAGAGAGAGAGAAATTTGAGTGAGGGCAAAAAAATGGTTGAATATCAAGTCAATTCGCATAAGAATGGCATCACGAGTCTTGGTCTGGATTCTCGGCCGTATACTAGGCCATAAAATGGCGAAGGGCACCAAGTGCCAGCTGCAAAACACCAAGCGCAAGTGAGTGCAAGTGAGACTTGCGCTTGGTGTTTTGTAGGTTGCACATGGTGCCCTTAGATGGATAACGACCTCTTTGCTCTTATGTCCTGAGATGGATAGCGAAACAAGTTTGGCAAGTTGACCAGATGGCACTTTGATACGTATAACTTAGTCGTCACTCAAGAAATAAATAAGTACATAATGTCTGAGATTACACGATTGAGTAGCAATAAAATTACACGAGTTGTATTTTGATTGAGTTTTATCAATTCGTATTTAGATATTTTATCAAGAAAACTTGTATTTAGACAAGGACGGAAGAATTAGAATTCAGTAGAAATTTAATATCTGAGATTCTAAAAGAGCAATGCTATTGGCACCACATTTTATACTCCATAGATATAAGTGTGGTGGACCCCATACAAACACGTATAAAATGCAGTGTCACTAGACTTTTTCATTTTAAACTTGTATGATGAATATTGATGATTAGAAATTTTTGAGTAGAGGACTTGTAGGGCCTCTTTCATTAGAGAACATAAGAGCAGTAAAAGAACAGAGATGCAAGGGGGTGAGAGAAAAAAAATCAGCTATCGATGGGGTTGAGCGAGAGCCGAACTACTCTTGAGCAAGGGTTTGACTGGGTTTGTAAGTTTTTTTTTTTTTTTTTTTTACGTATTTTGTCAATCTCATATATAGATTGTAGTCTTTGTTTATATCATAGTGGAATATATGTCCCGTGATTCCATGAATATAATAGGTCTTGTTGTTGCTCTTTTTCATGTGTGCTTGTTTATGGATTAAGGATGTCATGGACACGTTGACAGGCTAAACCACGTTCACTTTTTGTGTCTTAATTTTAATGGAATTAATGAGCCAATAGATTTTTTCTTTTATTTGTCAAAAATAGAAAGTTCTTCTTGCGCGTATATGATGTTTTAGAAACAATGACTAAAAATAGTTTTCTTTTTCATTGCATTTTTTTTGCACCAATTTATATCTGATCATGTACGACTGTTTACTTATTAATCACATGATTGGTTCCTTTTTTGGGCTTCCAAAACTAATACTCCAAAAGGAACTCAAACGAAAGAAATTAACTTGTCCTGTTTTTCATGAATGTTTGTCCCACATCATTCCAACATGAAGAAGCTAGATTCTTTATGAGCTGTTTTTTTTTTCTTCTCAAAATTGTATACATCAACTGGAGTTAGTAAGAGAAATTAGAAAGTTAGTTCACAAGAGTTTAGGGGCTATCTATAACTTTAAACCCACAAACTGTCCACAGCGGGGCTCGAACCCTGATCTCCAGTAAGGAAAAACCAGGAGTTACCAATTGGGCTATTAGCCCATCGGTCTTAATGAGCTATTTGGCAAGCGGCAGAGGTGCTATAAGCCCATCGGTCTTAATGAGCTATTTGGCAAAGCCGCAGAGGTGAGGTGCTATAACATCTGTACCAGTGCGTACAAGTCCTTTTGGGTCTTAATGAACTATTTTGTTTACAGGTCCTGTAAAAAATAAGCTCAATCCCATATCTTTTAGGACGTCTACGAAACTTTCTATTTTGTAGGCTTAAATTCTGGGACAAAATGTGACATTTTGTAAACGTCCTAAACGATATGAGATTGAGCTTATTTTCTTCAAGAAGTGTAAAGAGAGCATTTTAAACAAAATGAGCGGTTCTGATTATTTTTTTTCGGACCCGAAACAGGCCCAAAAGATGCACTGGTACAGATTAACCTTTCTGGCTCTATATTTCACCGAGTCAGGAAACGCTGAGTTGTAACTCAAGTGAGGGTACTAAAGTTGTTGGGAAATTGAATTGACTCGCTCAAGTGTTGAAAACTTGCTGCAAACTCTTGAGTCAATAGGTAGCCGGAAAGCCCTTGATCCTCTTGGTGAAAATTGGGCCGTCCTTCAAAGCCGCTCACAAGCTGCAGCTGGCTTGACAGAGCAGCTGAGGCCTCGTATCCTTATTATTATTACTGTAAGATGGATCAAGTAATCGCTTGCCGAGTTAACTCAATTGGACATTTGCTTTTTGTGAGTCTGAATTTATCCCGAATTAATGCATAAGGGTCTAAATTTATCCAGAATTAATGGGCCTACGCATTTTTTGGGGTCTTTTTGTGAGTAAATTTATAGCGAATTAATGGGCCTATGCATTTTCTGTGAGTCTGAATTTATCCCGATGGGCCTAGGCATGTTCCGGATAAAGTCTTCATTCAATTTTCTTTATTGTATTTGTTAATTTTGTGTCAATTTTTTGTGGAATATTTCTTTGCCTGAACGAGATAAATCTAAAAAGAAAAAATTTATGTTCAATACTAATTTTTTTGAATAATTTTTTGAAAACCTAGTTCTGAACATAATTTTTACCTATTAGATTTCTGTCATCAGGAAGAGCAATAGTTCAAAAAAAAAGGGAGACGAAACTAACACTTGGCGTGGGGTTTTAAAAATTAGAGATTTGAACCTTTATTCTCTCTCGAACAATAAGTGAGCACATCAAAATAGTAGACAGTAGAAGTTATTTTGAGCATAGGATTGGTTCAGTCCATACAATTTTGCGCATACGATAAGTGAGCGCATTAAAACAGTATAAGTAATTTTGAAGTCGTGAATCTGGTTTGGTTTGGCCCATAGGATTTTTGGACCTGGAACCGTAAATCGAACTGAGATTTGCGGGGATTGGTTTGGTTCGATCCATAGGACTTTTTGCTCCAGACAAGGTACCCAATTTCTTGGAGCCACAAGTAACGATTTGATACTCGGATTCTTTTTTTGAACTGCAAAAAAATTTCATTCATCACAAGAAAAAAAATGAAATGAGTACAATAAGGAAAAACATCATTGAGAGAGTCTCGAAGAGTGCACAATAACCTCCTACTTGCATATTCTCAACCTACTCTCGGCCTCTCGAAACTTTAATAAAAGCAAAAAAAAAAACACCTTGATGCCGGAGCAATCTGGGCTGCGTGCACTCCTAACCAAAGTATTAGTTTTACTTGCTAACGTTCACTGGTAATTCTTTTCACCCCATGTACTTCACACTTTGTCCCACATTGTTCCAACATGAGAACGACGGTTTCTTTATTAACCGTTTTGTGAAGGTTTTAAATCACCGAGTCAGGTAACGCTGGCTTGTAACTCAAGTGAGGGTATTGAAGTTGTTGGACATTGAGTTGACTCGCTCAATCGGTGACGATGTTGACTACTTCATTGCATCACCGCAACGGTGATGGCTGGCTTCACAGAGCAGCAAAATGGAGACGGGGCTAGCTGACCGAAAGGCAGCACATCGGTTGGGCTCCAGCACAGCTGGAATGCTGGCCGGGCGAGTTCACTCAATGGGACGTTCACTTTTTTTTAGTCTGGATTTATCCGGAATTAATGGACCTACAAATCTTTTTCGGCGCACGCTTTTTTCACATTCTTTTGGCAAAAAGTCTATTTATTCAAATTTTTTTCTTCATATTTGTTAATTTAGAGTTAAGTTTTGTGGATTATTCGTGCGACTCCCACCGAGATGAATCTAAAAAGTAAAAAGTTATGATCAAATTTGGTTTTTTTTTTTTGAATTATTTTTGTCTTTATTAAAAAACCTAGTTTGAAAAATAATTTGTCGTGGGATTTTAAAACTTACAAATTTGAACCTTTATTCTCTCTCTAACGATAAGTAAGCGCAGCAAAGCAATAGGCAGTAGAAGTTATCTTGCACAATCCACCTCAAGGAGGAAGCCGTGAATTTGGTTTGCGGACTGGTTTGGTGTGGTCCATAGGTATTCTGGACCGGGAACCGTGAATCGAACCATGGTTATAGGACTTTTTTGTTCTGAATACGGTACTCAATTTCTTGGAACCGCACTTGACAATTCTACATATACTCGGATTCTTTTTTGATCAGCAAAAAAATTCATTGATCACAAAGATAAAAAAAGGAAATGAATACAATAAGAAAAGAAAAACATTGACCACACCAAACCAGTCTGGAAACAAGATTCACGGCTTCCTCCCTAAGGTGGATTGTGCAAAATAACTTCTACCGCCTATTTTTTTGATGCGCTCACTTATCATTTGAGAGAGAATTCAAATCTATAAGTTTTAAAGATGATGTATTGTGAGAGAATGACCTGTCTTAGTACTATCAACACCTACGTAGGTCTTTGTCCCACATTGGTACTACATCTTAACGATTGGCTTCTTTATTTTGGATGAAGTCTTCATTCAATTTTCTTTATTGCATTTGTTAATTTTGTGTCAATTTTTTGTGAAATATTTCTTTGCCTGAACGAAATAAATCTAAAAAAGAAAAAATTTATGTTCAAAACTAATTTTTGAACAATTTTTTGAAAAACTAGTTCTGAACATAATTTTTACCTATTAGATTCCTCTCAACAAGAAGAGCAATAATTCACAAAAAAATGGAGACGAAACTAACACTTGGCGTGGGATTTTAAAAATTACAGATTTGAACCTTTATTCTCTCTCGAATGATAATTGAGCGCCTCAAAACAGTAGACAATAGAATTTATTTTGCGCAAAGGATTGGTTCAGTCCATACAATTTTGCACATACGATAAGTGAGCGCATTAAAACCGTCTAAGTTATTTTGAAGTTGTGAACCTTGTTGGGTTTGGCCCATAGGATTGTTGGACCTGGAACCGTGAATCGAACTGTGATTTGCGAGGATTGGTTTGGTTCGGTCCATAGGACCTTTTGTTCCAAACACGATACCCAATTTCTTGGAGCCGCATATAACGATTAAATACTTGGATTCTTTTTTTGAACTGCAAAAAAATTTCATTCATCACAAGGGAAAAAAATATAATGAGTACAATAAGAAAAAAACAACATCGAGAGAGTCTCGGAGGGTGCACAATAACCTCCTACTTGCATATTCTCAACCTACCTCTCTGCCTCTCGAAACTTTAATAAAAGCAAAATCACCTTGATGCCGGACCAATCTGGATCGCGTGCACTCCTAACCAAAGTATTAGGTTTACTTGCTAACGTTGACTAGCCAGTATATTTCTTTTTACCCCTGCATGTCCCACATTGTTCCAACATGAGAAAGATGGTTTCTTTATTAACCGTCTTGTGAAGGTTTTAAATTACCGAGTCATGTAACGCTGACTTGTAACTCAAGTGAGGGTATTAAAATTGTTGGACATTGAGTTGACTCGCTCAAATGGTGATGCTGGTGTGCCTCCTTCATGGCAACAAACGGTGACGCTGGTGTGCCTCCTTCATGGCAACACCGAAAGGGTGATGGCTGGCTTCACAGAGAAGCTGAGTCAATGGCTAGCTAGCCCTTGATCTACTTGATGGTGAAAAAACACCGAAAGGGTGATTGCTGGCTTCACAGAGAAGCTGAGTCAATGGCTAGCTAGCCCTTGATCTACTTGGTGGTGAAAAAACACCGAAAGGGTGATGGCTGGCTTCACAGAGCAGCTGAGTCAATGGCTAGCTAGCCCTTGATCTGCTTGGTGGTGAAAAATATATAAGACGGGGCTAGCTGCGCTCCTTCATGGCATCAAACCGAAAAGCAGCACACAGATTGGCGTCACGAAGCACAGCTAGAATGCTTGCTGAGTGAACCTAGAATGCTTGCCGAGTTCACTCAATGGGACATCCACTTTTTGTGTAGGAGATTTATCCCGAATTAATGGACCTACTCATCTTTTTTCGACGCACTCCTTCTTCACATTCTTTTGGCAAAAAGGTCTCTTTATTCAATTTTTTTTCTTCATATTTGTCAATTTAGAGTTAAGTTTGGTGGATTATTCATTCAACTCCCAATGAGATGAATTTAAAAAGTAAAAAGTTATGTACAAATTTGTTTTTTGTTTTTTTTGAATTTTTTTTGTTAACATTAAAAATCTAGTTTGAAACATAATTTGTCATGGGATTTTAAGACTTACAGATTTGAACCTTTATTCTTTCTTGAACGATAAGAGAGCGCATCAAAACAATAGGTAGTAGAAGTTATATCTACCTTAGGGAGGAAGTCGTAAATCTGGTTTGTGGACTAGTTTGATGTGGTCCATAGGTTTTTTGGATCTGAAACCATGAATCAAACCATAATTTTTTATTTTAGTTTGGTTCGGTCCGTAGGACTTTTTGTTCTGAACACAGTACTCAATTTCTTGGAGGCGCCATGTGCAGCGTGACCCGAAAGGGTTGCAGGCTTTTCAAACAAAGCATCATGCAGTCTGGCTTTTCAATCCTTCTAACTTTTTTTTTGCCAAAATGGATCAAACAATCGCTTGCTGGGTTGACTCAATTGACATTTACTTTTGTAAGTCTGAATTTATCTAGAATTAATGGGCACACGTATCTTTCAACACTCCCCACTCCTTTTTCAGATTTTAGTGTATTTTTCACAATCAATAGGCAAGCAGTTCTCTTTATCAGCACCAAATAATTATTTTTTGTTTTTGCCCCAGTTTTATTTTGTTGGTTAAAGACTGTTTATGTGTTAAACATAGTTGCCTTCTTTTATTTACAAAACTAAATTAATTTTCACTATAATATTTTGTTCTCGCTCTCAATATCTTCACCATCTATAATTCAATTTCTTCGCACCAAATGAAAAAATAATACTAATTGAGATCTTTAAATTCGTTAGCGCAAAGAAATTTGAAAAATTATGCACTAACGTAGTTTAGTTTTTTGTCCTAAAATTACATGTCTTTATAGTGGAGTCTAGGCAGGCAATCATTCACCGCAAGAGGGTATGCCCTTGTTTTGCTTCGAAAAAGAGGGCAGGCAGAGATTCAGTGCAAGAGGGTATGTCCTGGTTTTGGTGAAGGAAAACAATTATCATGCTGATTGCTTTTGAAGGATTGATTTTCTGTCATGATAGAGGATTTTCTTTTTCTTTTAAAAAAAATAAGGCTCTAAGATATCAAGCATCAAACATCCTCATTACTCGAGTAAAATGCACGCGTTTATCTTAGTTATGAAGATGGAAGATGCTGCATTTCCTTGTTGAGTTATCTAAGAACTTTGCAGAGTAATTTAGAGATATCATTTCTCGACCCTGAAGTTATGTCGTTTATTATGCTTTGACGAGATATTAAATGTTATTGGTATCTTTAATCTCTAGTTAGATATCTGTGTGCTGTAAAATACGATATCTGTACACGACTTGTATATATGTGGAGGGATAAATAAAAAAAGAAGAGAGTAACTTCTTAGTCAATTTTTGGAGGCATTGCTTATATCCTTCAGTAAACATCAGGCTTTTAGCCTATATGAGTCACAAGTTAGAATACATAACGAAAGCAGCAGCCCGGAGGATTCCTATGGGTGTTTTGTTCAACTTATTGCATGATTTTAAAAACAGCTTAGTAGGATGACGAGTCCAGAACAAGCAATCCGAAAGAGATTCATAACACCTCAAGTCATCAAATGCTCTTACCTCCAAACGCTCTATTACAGGTACCTGATCACACAGAGGAATCCCTTTATAATTATTAATACCCGTCAGAGTCTTTTTAGGCCATCCAATCAGATTAACCTTCAAAGCCACGGGGCGATTTAGGCTAGAGACAAAATTTCTCAGTCGACCGAACCATTTCAAATGATTAATTTTTAAATTTCCATAGAAAATTGCAACGGGCTTCCACTGCCGTGGGGGACTGGTAATAGTTATAGATAAGCTGGGCATTCTATCATATTTGAATGAAAGTAAGTTAGGAGCATCAACCTTTGCCTCCAACAACCTCCTACATCGCCTGATAATAATGTTCTTAAGACTATGGCTTGATATGTCGATCCCTTTTAACCAATGACAAAAGCTCAGGTTTAACTTCTCCAGTACAGGAAATTTGCGCAAAAGTTCGCGGACAAAATCGTCTGTGATTCCCAAGTTAGTAAGCTTAAGATTCTTAAGATGTGGAGATGAATCAATGTTGAACGTCCCTGGCATGTCCTTAGCAACAGCAATGCATACATGAAAATTTGAAGAGTTGGCGCACTGATCTCTACTTCCTCCAAGTCCGAGACAGAAACTAGGTTCAGATTATGAAGATTTGCCACCTGCAACCTTTTCAATCCACGACAGCTATGAAGACACAATTCCTTAATTAGAGGGCAACTAGAGATTACATTTTGAATCTTCCTCTTCAGTGAGACAGATTCTCCTCAGACTAAGCATTTTCAAGGAGTACAACTTGATAGTTCCATGACACAGGTGCCTCTTCAATGTAGAACCAAGGAATGAGTAGTCTGATACACTGACTTCTAGCTCTTTGACATGGTTTTGAACTAGAATTCCTATCCAATTGTTGACAAAATAAGCCCATCTGGGATCGATACTGGTTAAATCAAGCCTGCATTTGTCGATGGGTATACCCTCATTGTGATATGTTATCATAGTTTTGTCCACATATTTCAAGAATCTCTCTCTAGCTTCTTCAATCTGGGGATCATCTTTCCATTGAAGGCGTCGAGTGGAAAATCCAAACTAAAAGTCTAAAAACCCATCTTTAAAACATAATTCAGCAATTACTCTTAAAACAAGAAGATTCGAACAAATTCAAAAGAATGAGAAAGTGGCAAGACAATGACGAAGACGATTTGAACAAATTCAACTGTCTGAACCGTAGATATGCAAGTTTTACGAGAGAAGCAAGAATGTGTGTGAGAGAGAGAGAGAGAGAGAGAGAGAGAGACGAACATTGCGGTGCTGTGAAGTTGTTGGAGGGAGATGGAGAGATTGGCGCAAAATTTTGTGTTTCCTGTTTCCCCAATCCCAACACCAGTAAATAGGCGTAGTTACAGAACGCGTTTTCGTCATTGAACTTTTGTACACCTCTTGGCCGCGTTTAATTACACTTGGCCGCGACAAACTACTCTTGGCCGCGTTTAATTACACTTGGCCGCTTATATTTGAAAGCGTAATTACTGTACACGTTTTTCGGCTGACAAGATACCTCGCAAGTTGAAAATGCGAGGGGTGACGTTGTCAAACATAGCTTCGTGTCTCTAAAACGACTGCGTATACAAGTTCCTTGCATCTCCAAAGATGGCGAGACCACGACGCCGTCTCTCCTCGTCTTTCCGTCGCCGGCTGCCGTCCCTCAACGCCCACCTCTCTCTCTCTCTCTCAACTTCTGTGCCATCTCTCTTCTCCCTCCCATAACAGGTACATTTCTCTCCTTTCCAGGTAATAATTACTATATTTGTTTTCATTTTGGATCGATCATACTATTCATATTTAGGGATTTCAGCATAAAGTGATGGTTGAGAGAGAGAGAGAGAGAGAGAGAGAGAGAGAGAGAGAGGACACATAGTTAGACATGAATTGAAAAGATCTTGAAAGGAACTTTGCTGGTGAACCAGACGAAAGACTGGTGGTCATTAATCATCTTGACATGGTCTGCGGAATGCATGTGTTTGGAGTAAGAAAATCTGAATACTAATCTACTTTAACACATTCCTGTACTATACTTGAAGTGGTGAATTTCTGATCTCTATACGTCTATACCCTATCTTCCTTGGACTTTTCTTCTCCATTCTTGCCTGCATTTCCTTGGACTTTTCGAAATCCAACTCCCTTTTCCCCCTCTTTTAGTAATATCAGCTACAGTACTCAGTATCAAACTGGCCAACAAACTCCCCACCGCCAGCCCTAATCCGGATAGAGACACTGCTATGCTCTTCATGCTCTTAAAAGAGGGTCCTTTTGTGATTTTCCTTTCAGTGAAATCCAAGTTGGGATATGTAGACCATGGTCGTAGCCAAGTCTTGGATAAAACACTGGTTCTAGCCGCTTCCATCGTCAAGAGGCGAGGTAGCATATGATGGATGAGTTCTTTTGGCAACTGCAATGTTCGATCAATGCCTTGGATTGTCATCCCATCCATTCTTCCTTGTTATCTTAATTGCTTTGTAAGAATCTTCTAATTGACAATTTCTTCGACTTATGGGTCGTTACTCTCTTTGTCTCACCCTTTTAAGAGACTTGGATCATAGCCCTGTTAGCCCCATAGAAGAAAATTGAAGAAGGAGAGAGATTAAGGAAAATTTCCTCCTAATTTCAAACAGCTGGAAATCAACTCCTAAGGAAAGAAAAAGATTGATTGTTGAGATTATGAAGATGGAATAATTATGGGCTGATTTTGTGCAATGGCTCGGAGATAACTTTCAATGTTCAATTGGGGATTCCACCTTAAAAATGAGAACAAAAACAAGTGCAGAAAAACACAACTCTTGAAGAACATCACATTGAGCTATCTCTTGAAAATTTGTCAGTCATATTGAGAGCTTCATCTTGCATATTCTACACTAGCTTGAGTGTTATCTTTGAACGTTATTCTAAAAGGGATTTCTCACCCTTGTGAGATTGTAACTGTTTTTTTGAGTGAATTTTAGGTAGAAAAAATCATTTGAGTTTAGGTGTAACTAGCGCCGGAGTCTTAGCTAGTTGGGAGTGGATTCGGAGTAATCGCTCGTTGTAAGGTTCTCTAGTACCTGCGAAGCTAGAGGTTTGTAACGACTATTGGAGATAGTGTAGCAATTCCCGAGTAGGACACTTGGGGAGTGAAGTAGGCCGTGAAGTTGCGGACCAAACCACGATAAAATCCTCGTGATTAATTTCTCTCTCCCTTACTCTTTTCCTTTCTGTTTTTGCATATCTTAATTGCTTGAATATCTTGATACTTCCATGAACATTTAACTTACTGTTAATCTGATAATTGCATTGTATTGGATCATTTAGTTTCGGTTATAAAACTGCTCCTCTGATTAATCTGTTTGCTGCAAATTTGCTTTGACTGAGCTTGCTCAGCCTGCTATTCTGTATTTTTAGTCTGCTCAATCCTGCTACTGTGTTGATGTTTCTGTTGTGCTCTTAGTTTTTTAAATTGCTATAAGTTAGCGAGAAACCCAATTCACCCCCCTCTTGGGTTGCTTTCGGACCAACAAGCCCAAACAGTGGTCGATGGTCCTGCATGACGAAAAGCAAACAAATTAGAACCCTTGATGTTCGATTGTCGGAAAATGAAAAGATTACAAGATAACTTTACTTTTTATGTTGGAAACACCACAAAATCAGGAAACTACGTAGAACATATCAAGAATGTGGAGTCTATGAACAAGACAACATTAGGCAATACCTATACAATGCTGTTAGGACTAAGGAACATGCTGTTGGATTTTTGCCAGTAACGAGAGAGGCCCACCATCAGACCTCCCTTTCAACTTGAGCCTCCTAAGTCGAAGTTTTGGGCAGCCAAAGATTTGGGGCGCTGGATTTTTCTCATGCTTGGCCGCAAAGAATTACTCTTGGCTCTATTGAATCTGTGCTAGAATGGATGCTTCCTCTTGTCAACTCCTAAGTATTTGGAGGGCTAAGAGGGTGCTTGAATCTGTGTTAGAATGGATGCTTCCTCTTGTCAACTCCTAAGTCTTTGGAGGGCTAAGAGGACGCTGGAGATCTAAAACCTTTGGTCAAGATGTCAAGATGCTGCTTATATTTAAAAAAATCCACTTCTCTTTCAATCTTTGGAGGACCATCAATCCTTATTTGAATGTGGTTGTTCTCTGTCTCGAGGTTAGTCTGATATTTCTGCTGCTGTTTGGTCTCTCTTTTCAACTCCTAGCTGTGGGAGGGCTAAGAGCCATTTATGTCTTAGTCTTCATGATGGATTTCCATAATCCAGTGCTTTTTTACTTTCTCTTGAGGACTAAGAGTAGCTGATCAGTGTCTCTTCCTCTCTTCTCAACTCCCAACTCCGGGGAGGGCTAAGAGACTAACTGGAATTGCAACCAGCATTAAAGGGCAGGGTATTGATGTGCTGTTTTTAATTACCTCTGTTGAAAAGTATGTGTTTTGCTGCTGCCGGATCAGAACTGAATAATGTTTCTGAATTGCTCTTTCAATGATGTTTTCCCTGTTCTGAATGATGTTTTTTCACGGAGCTTTCTGGGATTAGTGCTTCTGAATTGCTCTTTCAACTCCAACGATTTGGAGGGCTACGAGTTTGTATCCTTAATGGAGCCCAGGTGGTGTCTGATAATGTTAATGAGGATATCCTTCTGTTGCTGGATGGTTGTGATTGTGGCGCCACCTCATTTGCTATCTCAGCTGAGCCTTGGGATGGTGCTTGTGGGAGATCTTGCTGGTAACCCATCTGTGATGGAGAGACCTGCGTTCTAATGGAATTGCTACTGCAATTTTGTGTCCAATGGAGTGGAGCTGAAGGATGATCGGAATGTTGATCTATTGACACTCATTTCTGAAGGGAAAAGTGGTGGAATTCTGCTACTCCTTCAAGTCCAATGATTTCCTCAAGCTGCTTTGCTCAAAGGAACCTCAAGATGCTTTTCTCAAATGATCACCTTGATATATCGGATCCAAAGGTTTGAAGAAGATGTCTTCGGTTACCAAAGGAGTCCATTTTGCTGTTTTTTTTTTTGACTTCCAATAGCTGATTTTGAGAGGATGGTTGAATGGTCTATTAGTTTGAGGCTTATTCAATTATCATTGAATGTATCTTTTTGCCTTTTTCCTTTTTCTCTTGCCTAGGTCTTACATGGACTTCAATTTTTGAAGTGTATATTTGACCTTCCCTCGATGCACCCTTTGTCGAGTTTCTTAATAAAATCTTGTTACTTATCAAAAAAAAGAATTACTCTTGGCTGTAAAGAATTACTATTGGCCACAAAGAATTACTTCTAGCCGCCAAGAATAACTCTTGGCCACACATAATTAGTCTTGGCCGCAAAGAATTGCGAGACCATAAGTCATTCTTTGTGGCCAAGTGTAATTCTTTGTGGTCAGGAGTAATTCTTGGCAGCTAGATGTAATTGTTGGCATATAAGAGTAATTTTTCGTCGTCAGGAGTAATTCTTTGCTGCCAAGAGTAATTTTTCGCGGTCAAAAGTAATTCTTCATGGCTAATTGTAATTCTTTGCGTCAGATTCTTTTTCTTTTTAACTACTAGGTAAGAGAATGATATTGTTGTTTAATACAACATGAACCGTTGGTTTAGATGATTTGGAGTTTCATGATCTGTCTGGGATTGAAGATTGTAGATTTTTTGTTGGAGCCTTTTGGGTAGATAGAGTTTCAAACTCTCCTCGTTACTTGGCAATATATAATCTTGGAATTATTATTATTTTTTTCTAGGTGATCAGTTAAAGAAACAACTGCTATAGGGGTGTCACTTTTGAGTGAGTAGACTTTCAGAAAATTGAATTCAAGTTAGAATCTCGTATGATTATACATTTTTAATATCTCTGATGCTATTTCTGAATGTAACTAACGGAATTAAACAAATTTGTAACATTTGTTGTGTCAGACAATTTTATGAACTTGGTTAGATGAACCATGTTTGAAACTTATTCTAAAAATGAAAATTTCCGAGAAGTAGATTTTGTTGGGAGAAGGAAATTTTTTCTAATTCACGGTTATTTGTAATGCTCTTCTTGCATGAGGTGGGATCATACGTACATCCGGAACTCACCTCATGTGGCGTTAAAAACAACCATTGTATCCACACAAAAAAAAACTTCGGAAAAGTGGGATTTGATACTTCATTTAGACTATGTTTAGAAAGCATTGGCACGGGCAATTACTAATCCCCAATAAAGAACCCTTAGTGGAGTTAAATAGGGATCTTGTACTCTAGAGATATTTAAATCCCTATCCTTATTTGAATAATTAAGTTGGCTTCTAGCATTTCAAAAAAACCCAACAACACCCTTAATTTACCCTATTTGTTTCCAGAATTTAAGCGTTTACTATCAATACCTATGTATTTCACACCTATTGTCCCACATCGTTCCTACATAAGAACGACTGTTTTTCTTATTAACTGTTACGTGAGCATTCTGTGCTACCAAACCCGGTTACGCAGGCTTGTAACTCGAGTAAGAGCATTAAGGTGGTTGAACGATGAGCAGACTCGCTAAAGTATCACACAACAAAATGAGTTGTGAAATATTACCCGAAATGGATCAAGGAAGGTCAAGGACTTTTTTTTTTTGATCGGCAGGTCGAGGATATGTTGACTAACTAAATTGGACATTCACTTTTTGCGACTTAATTTTTACAGAATTATTGGGCAAACAAATTTCATTTTTGTTTTGTCAAAAAAAAAAAAAAATCTTCTTGTGTGTGTACGATGTTTTAGAATAGGACTAAATGGTTTTCTTTTTCATTGCCCTTTTAATTTTTATCTGATCGGTACGACTGTTTATCTGATCGGTACGACTGTTTTTAATCACATGATTGGCTCCTTATGGTTTTCAAAGCTACTAATACTGAAAGGAACTGGAAAGAAAGAAACTTGTCCTGTTTCCACATTTGGTTTTACGTACGGTGCACTACAGCGTTTTCCATTCTCTTCTAGTGGTAAAAGTTTTTGTTGGAGTCCACTCGAGAAAGTAAAATTTGAATAGACACATGGGGACTGATTTTTACTTGCATGCATTTGGATAAAGAGTGAAGTCTGAAATTTACTAAGAATCTATAAAAAAAAAGCGTGATTTATGTTGTGTATTGCGATTTCTCATTCGTTAGGAGCATTGCATGACAATACCATATGATTCTTTGGGATTACATAATAGTTTTGTCCAAATTTTATAAAGGGGGCGTGTCTGATTTTTTTTTTAATAAATTAAAGAATCAAAGGATTTCTTTATCAACATTTTTATTTATTTTTTGTTTTAGAATCAACGCCAATGGACCTTACCTACTAGCACTCGGGGATCGAGGACGGAGATAGTAAAACCCGGCCCTACCCTGCTGCGTCGTTGCCAACCCTAGATAGCGCAGGAAGGGGGAAACGGGACAGGGGCTGTCTATTGTCTTGGGATGATATTGAAGGCATTTTACGTTAAACCAAGGGTAAATTGAGATATGCATGTTTTGGATGAAGTTTTTATTCAATTTTTTTTCCGTATTTGTTAATTTTGCAACAATTTTTATTGGAATATTCGTTCGTCCCAATGAGATGCATCTAAAAAGAATAAAAACAATTCTCCGGAATTATTTAGCCAAAACAAGTTAGTGTGTACTTTGTACAATCAATAGGCAATTACAGTTCTCCTTCCGAACCTCGGGGGATAGCATATGTGTTGCTCGGCAATAGATGACTCAGATTTCATCCTGGTTAGACAGCTGAGATCTGTTCGATTGGATGAAATCTGAGCCGTCCGTTGCCGAGGATGGACGGCCTGAATGGGGTCAACACCCATGTTGTCTCCTCGGATACTCACACGCATTTGGATAAAGAGTGAAGTCTGAAAATTACTAGACGAACAAGAATGCTATAAGAAGACGAACAATCTATGAAAATAAAGCGTGATTTATGTTGCGTATTGCAATTTCTCATTTGTCGGGAGTATTGCATGACAACACCATCCGGTTCTTTGGGACAAAATTTTTCCAAATTTTTTAAGGGTTTGTGTCTGATTTTATTTTATTTTTTTCATTATGGAATAAAAGGATTTCTTTTTCAACATTTTTTCTTCTAAATAGGATGCCCATTTAATTTCTTCTTTTTTGTTTTAGAATCAAATTTTGTTAAGGGTGTGTTTGTGAGAGCGAGAAACTCGCACCGCTCAAATTCGGAAATGGTGGCTCAAATTTCAATGTGGCGTTTGGAGAGAGAGAGAGAGAGAGAGAGAGAGAGAGAGCAACTTGAGTGAGGGCAAAACCACGTTCACTTTTTGTGTCTTAATTTTAATGGAATTAATGAGCCAATAGATTTTTTCTTTTATTTGTCAAAAATAGAAAGTTCTTCTTGCGTGTATATGATGTTTTAGAAACAATGACTAAAAATAGTTTTCTTTTTCATTGCATTTTTTTTTGCACCAATTTATATCTGATCATGTACGACTGTTTACTTATTAATCACATGATTGGTTCCTTTTTTGGGCTTCCAAAACTAATACTCCAAAAGGAACTCAAACGAAAGAAATTAACTTGTCCTGTTTTGCATGAATGTTTGTCCCACATCATTCCAACATGAAGAAGCTAGATTCTTTATGAGCTGTTTTTTTTTTTTGGCTCAAAATTGTATACATCAACTGGGGTTAGTAAGAGAAATTAGAGAGTTAATCCACAAGGGTTCAGAGTCTATCTATAACTTTAAACCCACAAACTGGCCAGGAGTTACCAACTGGGCTATTAGCCCATCGGTCTTAATGAGCTACTTGGCAAGCGGCAAAGATGCTAGAAGCCCATCGGTCTTAATGAGCTATTTGGCAAGCGGCAGAGGTGAGGTGCTATAACATCTGTACCAGTGCGTACAAGTCCTTTTGGGTCTTAATGAACTATTTTGTTTACAGGCCCGGTAAAAAATAAGTTCAATCCCGTATCGTTTAGGACGTCTACGAAACTTTCCGTTTTGTAGGCTTAAATTCTAAGACAAAACGTGACATTTAGAAGACGTCCTAAACAATATGGGATTGAGCTTATTTTCTTCAAGGACTGTAAAGAAAGCATTTTAAACAAATTGAGCAGCTCCGATTATTTTTTTTCGGAGCCGAAACAGGCCCAAAAGACGCACTGGTACAGATTAACCTTTCTGGCTCTATATTTCACCGAGTCAGGTAACGCTGAGTTGTAACTCAAGTGAGTGAAGGTATTAAAGTTGTTGGGAAATTGAATTGACTTGCTCAAGTGTTGAAAACTTGCTGCAAAGTCTTGAGTCAATGGCTAGCCGGCAAGCCCTTGATCCTCTTGGCGAAAATTGGAGAAGGGGTGCGCTCCTTCAAAGCGGCACACAAGCTGGCTTGACAGAGCAGCTGAGGCCTCTTATCCTTATTATTACTGTAAGATGGATCAAGTAATCGCTTGTCGAGTTAACTCAATCGGACATTCGCTTTTTGTGAGTCTGAATTTATCCCGAATTAATGCGTAAGGGTCTAAATTTATCCCGAATTAATGGGCCTACAAATTTTTTTTGGTCTTTTTGTGAGTAAATTTATCCCGAATTAATGGGCCTATGCATTTTTTGTGAGTCTGAATTTATCCCGATGGGCCTAGGCATGTTCTGGATAAAGTCTTCATTCAATTTTCTTTATTGTATTTGTTAATTTTATGTCAATTTTTTGTGGAATATTTCTTCGCCTGAACGAGATAAATCTAAAAAGAAAAAATTTATGTTCAATATTAATTTTTTAAAATAATTTTTTGAAAACCTAGTTTTGAACATAATTTTTACCTATTAGATTTCTGTCATCAGGAAGAGCAATAATTCAAAAAAAAAGGGTGACGAAACTAACACTTGGCGTGGGGTTTTAAAAATTAGAGATTTGAACCTTTATTCTCTCTCGAACAATAAGTGAGTGCATCAAAATAGTAGACAGTAGAAGTTATTTTGAGCATAGGATTGGTTCAGTCCATACAATTTTGCGCATACAATAAGTGAGCGCATTAAAACAGTATAAGTTATTTTTGAAGTCGTGAATCTGGTTTGGTTTGGTTTGGCCCATAGGATTTTTGGACTTGGAACCGTAAATCGAATTGAGATTTGCGGGGATTGGTTTGGTTCGGTCCATAGGACTTTTTGCTCAAGACAAGGTACCCAATTTCTTGGAGCCACAAGTAACCACAAGTAACGATTTGATACTCGGCTTCTTTTTTTGAACTGCAAAAAAATTTCATTCATCACAAGAAAAAAAAATGACCGAGTCAGGAAACAAGATTCACGGCTTCCTCCCTAAGGTGGATTGTGCAAAATAACTTCTACCGCCTATTTTTTTGATGCGCTCACTTATCATTTGGGAGAGAATTCAAATCTATAAGTTTTAAAGATGATGTATTGTGAGAGAATGACCTGTCTCAGTACTATCAACACCTATGTAGGTCTTTGTCCCACATTGGTACTACATGTTAACGATTGGCTTCTTTATTTTGGATAAAGTCTTCATTCAATTTTCTTTATTACATTTGTTAATTTTGTGTCAATTTTTTGTGAAATATTTCTTTGCCTGAACGAAATAAATCTAAAAAGAAAAAATTTATGTTCAAAACTAATTTTTGAACAATTTTTTGAAAAACTAGTTCTGAACATAATTTTTACCTATTAGATTCCTCTTAACAAGAAGAGCAATAATTCACAAAAAAATGGAAACGAAACTAACACTTGGCATGGGATTTTAAAAATTATAGATTTGAACCTTTATTCTCACTCGAACGATAATTGAGCACCTCAAAACAGTAGACAATAGAATTTATTTTGCGCATAGGATTGGTTCAGTCCATACAATTTTGCACATACGATAATTGAGCGCATTAAAACAGTCTAAGTTATTTTGAAGTTGTGAATCTTGTTTGGTTTGGCCCATAGGATTGTAGGACCTGGAACCGTGAATCAAACTGTGATTTGCGAGGATTGGTTTGGTTCGGTCCATAGGCCTTTTGTTCCAGACACGATATCCAATTTCTTGGATCCGCATATAACGATTAAATACTCGGATTCTTTTTTTGAACTGCAAAAAAATTTCATTCATCACAAGCGAAAAAAATATAATGAGTATAATAAGAAAAAAACAACATTGAGAGAGCCTCGGAGGGTGCACAATAACCTCCTACTTGCTAACGTTGACTAGCCAGTATATTTCTTTTTACCGCTGCATGTACTTCACACTTTGTCCCACATTGTTTCCAACATGAGAAAGATGGTTTCTTTATTAACCGTCTTGTGAAGGTTTTAAATTACCGAGTCATGTAACGCTGACTTGTAACTCAAGTGAGGGTATTAAAATTGTTGGACATTGAGTTGACTCGCTCAAATGGTGACGCTGGTGTGCCTCCTCCTTCATGGCAACAAACGGTGACGCCGGTGTGCCTCCTTAATGGCAACACCGAAAGGGTGATGGCTGGCTTCACAGAGCAGCTGAGTCAATGGCTAGCTAGCCCTTGATCTACTTGGTGAAAAATATATAAGACGGGGCTAGCTGCGCTCCTTCATGGCATCAAATCGAAAAGCAGCACACAGATTGGCTTCACCGAGCACAGTTGGGATGCTTGTCGAGTTCACTCAATGGGACATCCACTTTTTGTGTAGGAGATTTATCCCGAATTAATAGACCTACACATCTTTTTTCGACACACTTATTTTTCACGTTCTTTTGGCAAAAAGGTCTCTTTATTCAAAAAAATTTCTTCATATTTGTCAATTTAGAGTTAAGTTTGGTGGATTATTTGTTCGACTCTCAACGAGATGAATTTAAAAAGTAAAAAGTTATGTACAAATTTGTTTTTATTTTTGTCTGCATTAAAAATCTAGTTTGAAACATAATTTGTCGTGGGATTTTAAGACTTACAGATTTGAACCTTTATTCTTTCTTGAAGGATAAGTGAGCGCATCAAAACAATAGGTACTAGAAGTTATATCTACCTTAGGGAGGAAGTCATAAATCTGGTTTGAGGACTAGCTAGTTTGATGTGGTCCATAGGTTTTTTTGGACCTGAAACCATGAATCAAACCTTGATTTTTTATTTTAGTTTGGTTCGGTCCATACGACTTTTTGTTCTGAACACAGTACTCAATTTCTTGGAGGCGCCTTGTGCAGCGTGACCCGAAAGGGTTGCGGGCTTTTCAAACAAAGCAGTATGCAGTCTGACTTGACAGGGCAGCAGGTTAATCCTTCTAACTTTTTTTTTCCCAAAATGGATCAAACAATCGCTTGCCAGGTTGAGTCTGAATTTATCTAGAATTAATGGGCACACTTATCTTTCAACACTCCCCACTCCCTTTTCAGATTTTAGTGTATTTTTCATAATCTATAGGCAAGCAGTTCTCTTTATCAACACCAAATAATTATTTTTTGTTTTTGCCCCAGTTTTATCTTGTTGGTTAAAGACTGTTTATGTGTTAAACATAATTGCCTTCTTTTATTTCCAAAACTAAATTAACTTTCACTATAATATTTTGTTCTCGCTCTCAATATCTTCACCGTCTACTTCAATTTCTTCGCACCAAATGAAAAAATAATACTAATTGAGATCTTTAAATTCGTTAGTGCAAAGAAATTTGAAAAATTATGCACTAACGTAGTTTAGTTTTTTGTCCTAAAATTACATGTCTTTATAGTGGAGTCTAGGCAGGCAACGATTCATCACAAGAGGGTATGTCCTTGTTTTGGTTAAAAAATGAGGGCAGGCACAGATTCAGCGCAAGAGGGTATGTCTTTGTTTTGGTGAAGGAAAACAATTATCAGGCTGATTGCTTTTGAAAGATTGATTTTCTGTCATGATAGAAGATTTTCATTTTTCATTTTTCATTTAAAAAAAATAAGGCTCTAAGATATCAAGCATCAAACATCCTCATTACTTGAGTAAAATGCACGCGTTTATCTTAGTTATGAAGATGGAAGATGCTACATTTCCATGCTGAGTTATCTAAGAACTTTGCAAAGTAATTTAGAGATATCAGTTCTCGACCCCGAAATTATGTCGTTTATTATGGTTTGACGAGATATTACATGTTATTGGTATCTTTAATCTCTAGTTAGATATTTGTGTGCTGTATAATACGATATCTGTAAGGTGTACACGACTTGTATATATGTGGTGGGAAAAGTAAAAAAGAAAAGTGCAACTTCTTAGTCAATTTTTGGAGCCATTGCTTATATGCTTTTGTTAATCAACTGAATGTTCATCTGAAAATGGCCTTTGGCACAGATCGTGGAATGAGGAACATGTCGGTGTCATGAAGTTTTAAGTATTCGGCCTTCCTCGCGATTGTTTCTTGTTGGTACAGAAGAACGATATTTGAAGATCCGTTGTTGTTAGATTGACTTTGATGTCCATATGTACTTCTCTTTTGTCACTTCAAAGATGGTTTTTTCATGATTCAAGCAATCCTCCGGGCTGCTGCTTTCGTTATGTATTCCAATTTGTGACTCATATGGGCAAAAGGCATGATGTTTCCTCATCGAGATTGCAAGATTTGAAGTCTCAAAAGAGGCTTGTTGATGTACATACCGTAAGATTAGCTTTGGAAAATAGTTACTGATGGACGATGACATATGTTGAGGTATCAAAAGTGGAATTTTTTCCTTCCGCGTTTGAGTCACTTTCCTCCTTGATGCTATACGGTTAAATTTTACCCAAGACATTTTTTTTTCTTTTCAATAAGTATATAACCATGCAAATAGAAACACATCAGAATAGAAGCCTTGTCCCTCTAATACGCCTCATAATAATCTGTCAATTTCTGAACTTGTCAAATTAAAGGATGACAGAAATGTGTTCTCATGGTTTTGCCAATTGGGAACCACATGACAAGAGAAATGAAATCCTCTCTCTATTAGCTCTGCGTATCTGTGGAAATACATTTTTCATAAAGCAGGAGGCAGCTCCCATGTATCCACCACTTCAGTTCAACCAAAGGAGGCATGCAGCCGAATTACAGAAATAAAACGAGTTATCAAATTCATTGCCGAGAGAGAGCAACCACAAGAAATTAACTTGAAGCTGCTAAAAAATTGATATAGAGCAGCTGAAAACTCTTTCAATGGAAACAGGCCAAGGGTATGTATATGTCAATGTCCCATAACAACATACCATGGGTAAACAAGCAAAAAAAACTGTGACCCTTTTTCCGAAGAGAAAATACATGAAGTAACCTTCGATGGATGAATGCTATAGTGTATGCATATTTGCAAAGACTATGATTTTCCAACACTAATACCCTCGTGACTTAATACAAGAAGCTCAATTTGCCCTGCACAATTTTGATACTCAGCACTCTTTAAGACCTCAGAGGATTATCTGATATTTTTCCCGTACATTGGGCCCTTTACTCCTTGGATTTAGAACTTTTTCCTTCCAAACACAGCTTTCCCTCCTTTTATCTTTT
Organism: Rhododendron vialii; assembly: GCF_030253575.1. Taxonomy (NCBI): domain Eukaryota; kingdom Viridiplantae; phylum Streptophyta; class Magnoliopsida; order Ericales; family Ericaceae; genus Rhododendron; species Rhododendron vialii. Next base: position 41,979,687 of record NC_080560.1, read on the forward strand.
TCCTCACCTACATAAATCCTCCACAAAATCCATGATCCAAACACAGCCTGAAGATAAACAAAGAAAATCAAGATGACGAAATTCACCTTGAGAAATTCCCATGCTCAGCTGCAATTCTCAGATTTCAGAGGGTAGTTGAAGTAATCAGGAACCAAAAGACAAAAGAAACACTACCCCTAAATCAGATCCCACAACTATGAGTCTATGACAACTCATTTCCAAGACAAATTAAACCTAAAGCAGCTCAATGGGCCTTATTTCTTCTACAATTCCATGATTAAGACATAGATTACATTTAAATTCACGAAACTAAAACAGAAAAGCGATGGCAGCAGCAGCCGACTACAGAAAACGCATCATGCCACTCTAAGATGATTCATAAAAACATTACTTGACAGGAATGAAAACTTACAAAGTTACCATAATCTAATTTCTGTATTTCCTTCCACCTATGGCGAACACAGTTGGGAAAGATCTTATTCTACCTGACACCATTTCTGCATTTCCTCAATCTTGATCAGTAGTCCAAATTGTCCAAAAGCTGAACCCATTCCGAGTCACCAGTTTAATTTGAAAAAATCCCCTGATGTTCTCCAAGAGAAGGCAACAAATTTAATAAAGTTTTCCAGTGAAGAGGTCGCTCAACTTTATTCTTCAGTTCAAAGCACCCAACCTCCACGTCTTTCAAATGATGTCACCAGCATTTGCTATTGGCAGAACTGCAGCAGCAAGGGCCTTCTTCTCTCTCCATCAGTATCTCACTTAGGTTTTCTATGACTGTTTTGTTCAACATATTGGATGATTTTAAAGACAGCTTAGTAGAATGACAAGTCCAGAACAAGCAATCCAAAAGAGATTCATAACACCTCAAGTCATCAAATGCTCTTACCTCCAAATGCTCTGTTACAGGCACCTGATCACACAGAGGAATCCCTTTATAATTATTAATCCCCATCAGAGTCTTTTTAGGCCATCCAATCAGATTAACCTTCAAAGCAACAGGGCGATTTAAGCTAGAGACAAAATTTCTCAGTCGACCGAACCATTTCAAATGATTTATTTTTAAATTTCCATAGAAAATCACAACGGGCTTCCACTGCCATGGGGGACTGGTAATAGTTATAGATACGCTGGGCATTCTATCATATTTGAATGAAAGTAAGTTAGGAGCAACAACCTTTGCCTCCAACAACCTCCTACATTGCCTGATAATAATGTTCTTGTGACTACGGCTTGATATGTCGATCCCTTTTAACCAATGACAAAAGCTCAGGTTTAACTTCTCCAGTACAGGAAATTTGTGCAAAAGTTCACAGACAAAATCGTCGGTGATTCCAAAGTTAGTAAGCTTAAGATTCTTAAGATGTGGAGATGAATCAATGTTGAATGTCCCTGGAATGTCCTTAGCAACAGCATACATGAAACTTTGAAGAGTTGGAGCTCTAATCTCTACTTCCTCCAAGTCCGAGTCAGAAACTAGGTTCGGATTATGAAGATTTGCCATCTGCAAGCTTTTCAATCCACGACAGCCATGAAGACGCAATTCCTTAATTAGAGGGCAACTAGAGATTATATTTTGAATCTCCTCTTCAGTGATACAGACTCTCCTGAGACTAAGCATTTTCAAGGAGTACAACTTGATATTTCCATGACACAGGTGCCTCTTCAGTGTAGAACCAAGGAATGAGTAGTCAGATACACTGACTTCTAGCTCTTTGACATGGTTTTGAACCAGAATTCTTATCCAATTGTCGACAAAATAAGCCCATCTGGGATCGATACTGGTTAAATCAAGCCTGCATTGGTCGATGGGTATACCCTCATTGTGATATCTTATCATAGTTTTGTCCACATATTTCAAGAATCTCTCTCTAGCTTCTTCAATATGGAGATCATCTTTCCATTGAAGGCGTAGAGTGGAAAATCCAAAGTAAAAGTCTAAAAACCCATCTTTAAAACACAATTCAGGGCACAACTGCGTTCGAGTGTGTATCGGCTGCGGACGCAGTTGTGTCTAGAGTTGTGTTAGTAACATTGCTCAAATCCAAAAGCTCAAAACTTTTTCTCGATCACAACACAAGCGTCAAGTATTTTTGATAATTTTCAAGATGATTCACATATTTATTCAAACTGGGGAGGGAGATATGGGTTTCATTCAATGTGGGCATGCTCATTAATATAAGCCGAAATTCTTACTAATTCTTTCCGATTACTATAATGAATTCTTCCTAAAACAATGATTTTAATGAGGTCTATAGTGTGAATGATTCAGATCGTTGAAAGGTTAAACACGATTCCACAAATCTTCAATTTCTTGATGAGAAGCCATGTCAAAAAACTTCGAATCTGGAAAGCACGTCAAGAAATTATGTTTCTGCCAGTTAGAGAAGCAAGAACGTGTATGTTCATTTATGCTTTCACTAATTTACTGTAAAGAACCAGAAGAAACAAGTTTCCAATTGCTGCAGTAGGTTTCAGCAATTACTCTTAAAACAAGAAGATTCGAACGAATTCAAAAGAATGAGAAAGTGGCAAGACAATGACGAAGACGATTCGAACAAATTCAACTGTCTGAACCGTAGATATGCAAGTTTTACGAGAGAAGCAAGAATGTGTGTGTTTGTGTGTGAGAGAGAGAGAGAGAGAGAGAGAGAGAGACGAACCTTGCGGTGCTGTGAAGTCGATGGAAGGAGCTGGATAGATTGGCGCAAAATTTTGTGTTTACTGTTTCCCCAATCCCAACACCAGTAAATAGGCAGAGTAATAGCGCGTGGTTACCGAACGAGTTTTAGTCATTGTACTTTTATAAAACTATTGACCGCTTTTAATTACACTTGGCCGCGGAAAATTACTCCTGGCCGCGTTTAATTACACTTGGCCGCGCATATTTGAAAGCGTAAGTACTGTACGCGCTTTTCACGTAACAAGATACCTCGCATGTTGAAAATACGAGGTGCGACGTTGTCAAACATATCTTCGTGTCTCCAAAACGGCTGCGTATACAAGTTCCTTGCATCTCCAAAGACGGCAAGACCACGACGCCGTCTCTCCTCGTCATTCGGTCGCTGTACATTTGGTCGCCGGCGGCCGGCCCTCAACGCCCACCTCTCTCTCTCAACTTTTGTGCTCTCTCTCTTCTCCCTCCCATAACAGGTACATCTCTCTCCTGTCCATGTAATTATTACTATATTTGTTTTCAATTTGGATCGATCATACGATTCATATTTAGGGATTTCAGCATAAAGTGATGGTAGAGAGAGAGAGAGAGAGAGAGAGAGAGAGAGAGAGGACACATAGTTAGGCATGAATTGAAAAGATTTTGAAAGGAACATTGCTGGTGAACCAATTAATCATCTTGACATGGTCTGCGGAATGCATGTGTTTGGAGTAAGAAAATCTGAATACTAATATACTTTAATAGGTTTTTCTGCACCAATTTTTCCATAGCTTTGAACTTAATAACTTCGTTGTTTTGTAAAATGGTGTGCAAATTGTGGTTAGAGATGTCGACGCAGCCGAAGTTATTCACGATTCTGCAATTTTCTCAGGAATGCAGCACAAACTGCATCAGTGGCTACCCTTTTGATTCTTCTCTTCTTGCTATTTCTGGTATTAGATCAATCCGCATTCATTTTCACTCTGCTAGCCCTTTTGATTCCGTAATGTCCTGCATGGTAAAATCACCCAATAGGCGATGTTCTACTGTTTGAGTAGAGGCGGAAAGCGAACAATATATCCTCATGAAACACATTCTTGTCGTAAGTCATAGTTTCTTTCGCTATCGAAACTTTTAAAGAAGGAAAACAAAAATTCTATGACACATTCCTGTACTATACTTGAAGTGGTGAATTTCTGATCTCTATACGTCTATACCCTATCTTACTTGGACTTTTCTCCTCCATTCTTGCCTACATTTCCTACTGTAGGCAACTCTTCTTCCTTCAAATCTTTACCCTCATCTTTAAGCATGGGAAAACCTTGATCTGCACAAGGCCCATATCCCCAACTACACAGAAGAAAGTAGAGCCAGATTAACTGAATTCAGAACCGCGAGAAGCCAATATTAGCTCTCATAATGACTTCTATTGATACTATTCGAAATCCAACTCCCTTTTCCCCCTCTTTTAGTAATAATCAGCCACTGTACTCAATATCAAACTGGCCAACAAACTCCCCACCGCCAACCCTAATCCGGATAGAGACACTGCTATGCTCTTCATGCTCTTAAAAGAGGGTCCTTTCGTGAAGTTCCTTTCAGTGAAATCCAAGTTGGGATACGTAGACCATGCTTGTAGCCAAGTCTTGGATAAAACATTGGTTCTAGCCGCTTCCATCATCAAGAGGCGAGGTAGCATATGATGGATGAGTTCTTTTGGCAACTGCAATGTCCGATCAACGCCTTGGATTGTCGTCCCATCCGTTCTTCCTTGTTATCTTAATTGCTTTGTAAGAATCTTCTAATCGACAATTTCTTCTACTTATGGTTCATTACTCTCTTCGTCTCACTCTTTTAAGAGACTCGGATCATAGCCCTGTTAGCCCCATAGAAGAAAATTGAAGGAGAGAGATCAAGGAAAATCGCCTCCTAATTTCGAACGGCTGGAAATCAACTCCTAAGGAAAGAAGAAGATTGATTGCTGAGATTATGAAGATGGAATAATTATGGGCTGATTTTGTGCAACGGCTAGGAGATAACTTTCAACGTTCAATTGGGGATTCCACCTTAAAAAGGAGAACAAGAACAAGTGCAGAAAAACACAATTCTTGAAGAACATCACAGTGAGCTATCTCTTGAAAATATGTCAGTCATATTGAGAGCTTCATCTTGCATATTATACACTAGCTTGAGTGTTATCTTTGAACCTTATTGTAAAAGGGATTTCACACCCTTCTGAGATTGTAACTGTTTTTGCAAGTGATTTGGTTTCTCTTTTCAACTCCTAGCTGTGGGAGGGCTGAGAGTCATTTATGTCTTAGTCTTCATGCTGGATTTCCATAATCTAGTGCTTTTTAACTTTTCTCTCGAGGAGTAAGAGTATCTGATCAGTGGTTTCTCTTTCTCTCTTTTTAACTCCCAACTCTGGGGAGGGCTAAGAGACCAACTACATATGTAACCAGCATTGAAGGGCTGGGTATTGACATGTTGATTATAATTACCTCTGTTGAAAATTCTGTGTTTTTGCTGCTGCCGGATCAGAACTGAATGATGTTCTGAATTGGTAATGAATCTTGCTGGCAATACATTTATGCTGGTGGGATTAGTGATGGATTTCATGCAAATCTTCTGAGTTTTGCAGCTCTTTCAACTCCAACGATTTGGAGGGCTTAGAGCTTGTATCCTTAATGGAGCCCAGGTGGTCACGCTGTTATGGTGATGTCTCATAATGCTAAGGTCTTGTGCATAAGGATATCCTTCTGTTGCTGGATGATCGTGATTTGTGGCGCCACCTCATTGTTATCTTAGCTGAGTCTTGGGATGGTGCTTGTGCTAGATCTTGCCGGAAACCTATCTTTGCTGTTGAGATTTACGTTCTAATGGGATTGCTACTGCAGTTTTGTGACTAATGGAGCGGAGCTGAAGGATGATCGGAATGTTGATTTATTGACACTCATTTCTGGTGGGATAAGTGGTGGAATTTTGCTACTCTACTGAATTCTGCAACTCTTTCAACTCCAATGATTTGGAGGGCTAAGAGCTGTATCCTCAAGCTGCTTTTCTCAAAGGAACACCTTGATATATTTGATCCAAAGGTTTGAAAAAGATGTCTTTGGTTACCGAAGGATTTCATTTTGCTGATATTTGGTGATTTCTCACTACTGATTTTGGGATGATGGTTGGATGGCCTATTAGTCTGTGGCTTATTCAATTATCATTGAATGTATCTTTTTGTTTTTACCTTTTCTCTTTCCTAGGTCTTATATGGACTTCAATCTTGAAGTGTATATCTGACCTTCCCTCGATGTACCCTTGATTGAGTTTCTTAATAAAATCTTGTTGCTTATTGTGTGGCCCGTGATCTCTTCTGGCTCGAGTCCTTCCTCCGCTGGTCCAATGTTTGCCTAGCCTTCTCCTCGCCGCCTGCACAATGAGCGCACGACTAAGACCTGGCCGGGGGTTGCCCGGCAAGGCCCTCCGGCGAGAGGATAAGTACGTGTAGGAAGAGAGGAAAGAGACTAGGGTTTTGAGTGGTTAATCGCGTATGAGAGTGCGTACCTTCGCGGAGGTGTTATCCTTCTATATTTATAGAATCTCTTTGTCTTGCTCTCCAAGCACAGGCATGTGCCTTGCACGGGTTAGATGACGCTATCGTGACGTCACTAAATAAATCTGATAACCGTTTTGGTGCGAGCTGGCACATTCCACGTGCACTCATGGTTATCCTTTGGTGTAACCGCCTCAGCACGTGGGGCGACACGTGAGTACACAGGTGGCCGAGCCCATGAAACCGTGGGTAGCCGAACTTGAGGTTCAGCCGAGCTCGACCGCCTTGATTGCATGTGGAGGCATGACCCTGTATGTGGCCGAACCCAAACGTGGCCGAGCCCGACGTTGATCAGAGCTCGGCGATAGCCGACGTTAACTGAGAGCCGAGCTTGACTGAAACCTTTGATCCAGGATTTAGATGAATGCCCCACCCATCGACGATTCTCGGCCATGGTCCAAATGTGGTCACGATAACCAGCCACAGTCGGCCAAGTTTTGGTCACCCACAATAGCCCCTCAATCTTTGCCGTCGCCGAGCACGTGGTAGAGATTGATTTTAAGTTCAGGCCGAACCTGTTCACTGATTGCGGCTGTAGGACGCGTACGGCTATTAACCGAGCCTAATTCCTTTTAACGACCGTCGTAATATATGTCCCTCGAAAAATAGCTCCACATGTCTTTTTGCAGTTGGGCACGGTTTACGATAGGGCGGCTAGGGTACGTGAAGCCCTGCAGGGTCGTCCCATCGGCGCCACGTGTCAAGCATTGGTTGGCAGCTTGGTTCGGTGGTGCAGAGATGGGCGGGAACTTCAAATTCCCTAACCCTAGGTCTATATAAAGGGCGAAGGGATGAGAGAGAAAGCTCACGAACCGTTTCTCTCTCTAGGACGCCATTGCCAGACCTCCATCTCAGGCTTCCTCAACCTCCAGCTTCGATTCAGTCCCAAATCCTTTGAAAGACTTCAGGTATACGTTCGATCCTTAGTTCTTTTTACGTTTCCATAGTTTTTATGTGCTTTCCCACTCGTTTCTTGGGATTTCTTGCTCTGTATGAACAGTGTCTCGCTGGGGATGAACAGTCCGTTCATCTCCTAGGTTCAACCTGTTCTTCCGAGCTTCAGTAGAGGTTAGGGTTTGTCTGGCCATCATTGGAATCGACCGAACCTAATCATTTCGACTTAGCTGATGTAGACATTGGCCGAGCCCCACTTGGTTGTAGACAGGTTCGGCTGACGATGGAGTTGGCCGAACCCTCGATACTCAGTGTTGGAGATCCCCGAGTCTGAAGCCTTAGTAGGATGATACTGGGTGGGCCAGTAGGTTAGCCGACCGTAGTGAGATCCTTGCTTTTGCCAACGCCGAGGTTCCTCATTATATTCCTTCTGTTTTGTTAGGTCTGGCTCACCTGGTCGTAGTCATTTCTTCCGACTCTGAGAGCTCAGAGGACGATTCTGGGGACTTGGTTATCCGAGAATACTTGAAAAGATATAGAAGCCGACGTCAAGCTTCTTCAATTGCTTCGAATATGTCGACGGACTCTAGTGACTCTAACGCCGAGCGTAACTTTGAATACGCAGCAGATGAGTTCGATACCGAGCCTGAAATTTCGTTTTCCCAATCAACCAACTCCGAGGCCGAGCCCCAGCTGGGACCAGAGGCCGAATCTAGACTTCATTCCCAGGCCGAAGCCGCCTCTTCAGCTCGATCGGGGCATAGTGAGACTTTTTCTGAGAACAAAGAGGTCGCCGACCTCTACGAGAGGGGTCAGGTTTGTCCACATGCCCACTTTTTCAGTGGGGAGCTTGGCGAATATCAGAGCTTTTGCCGAGACTACGATATTCCTGACGATGTGGTCATCAGTCAGGTGGCCAGTAACCGTATCCGGGATAGAAGAGAGCAACATCCCGAGCACATAACAGTGCCCTTAATGGCCATTTGTGAAGCCGGACTGCGGTTCCCCCTTCATCCCTTTCTGAGGGAGCTGCTAGCTAGGTTTAGTCTGGTCCCCCATTTCTTCGCTGTCAACAGCTATAGGATTGTGATGTCAGTCATTAAGCTGAAGGAGCTTCATAACATTGAGTTTACAGTGGCCGACCTATTTCATACGTATATAATGTCTAAGCACGGTCATACCGAGCGTAGGTACCTGTCCACACGCAGGGGTAAGACGCCCCTGGTGGACGGTTTGCCCGATACCGACAAGTGGGCGAATTTTTATGTTGAAGTCAATGGAAATTATGAGTTCGGCGACCAGTCCAACCGTCGGTACGCCGTACCGAAGATAAAAGATTTCCGAGGTAGGTTTCCTTTAATTTTAGTTTTCTGCCGAACCTACTGTTGCTCTTGTGTCCTTGTTTCCCTCAATGTAGTTTGTCATCCTTTGTGTTGTTTGCAGATCATAGATCTATCACGAAAACTCAGCAGTCTTTGGCCGTTGAGAGGCATACTGAGATTTTGATTTCCCAAGCTGTTAGAGACGCGCCAACGTTGCTCGGCTACGAGCCATCATACCGAGGTAAACTTAAGAGAAGGGAAGAGGCTGGTGGGCCGAGCAATAGCGAGGGAGTAATTAAGAAGAAATCTTCGACGGGAGAGAAGCATCAGAAGAAGGGAGAGAAGAAGCAGAGGGAGCCGAGGGTGAAATTTCCTACGTTTCGGAAACCGGTAGAGTTTTGGTTTAAAGAGAGCCTACAATCCGAGCATTCAGGTGCGAATACTTCTCCCCAAACACCACCATCCGAGCACGCCGGCCAGATGGGGAGACGAAATGTCGTTCGTGTCAATCTCAGAGATGGTGCTGCGGTTCGGCAGAAAGACTCTAATGTCGCCGAGCCTGCGGAGAAAAGACAGAAAATAACTCACGATTTTTTTCCATCTAAGCCGTCAACACCGCTCTTGAGTGACAAAGACAAAACAGAATCCTCAGCCGCGGGTGGTTCCAGAATGGTTGAGAAGTCGTTGGGCTCGGCTGGGCCGGTTGGTGTTCCTGAATTTGCCCCATCTTATGCCCTTGCCGAGGGTAGGGTCGTCAATGTTGAAGACTCGGTGAAGATGGAGCCAGGATTAGCCGTTGCCGTGCTTCAAGGGCTGGCTCTTCCTCGTGATATGCAGAAGGTACCCGATGACCTTCAACCGAGCTTGGTGCACGCAAGTGCTTATTTAGTTCAGGTTTGTCCGAACGTCTTTATTTTCCTCTTGTACCGTGCCAGTTTCAAGCTTCGTTTTTTGGACATAATCGTAATTCGACTTTCTTACTTGTTGATTTTCAGGCTGGTCAAGCTCTTCTGCGTGCTTCGAATAAAGCCGAGCTTGTTTCAGCAGAAAGGTCTCGATATCGTGAAGACCTTAAGACCGAACGAGACAAGGTGAAAACTTTGAAGTCCAACTTGAAGGTTGCCAAAGCTCATGCGGCCGAGCTCGAGGCTGAAAAGGTGGAATTGGAGGAGAGAGCTAAGAAAGCCGAGCGTGAACTGGGTAAAGTTCTCAGGAGGGAGAAGAGAAAGATGAAGGAAGTAGATGGGAAAGCTTATCAGGCCGGGTTTGACCGGGCGGGTGCCGAGTATGTGAGGGAAGCCCGTTCCATGGTTAATGATGAGGTCAAGTCGAGAGTTCCAATTGCCTACCGAACGGGGTATAAGGACGGTGTGAAGGCCGCGTGTGCTGTTATGCAGCTGGAGCCGGACTTGAATTTGACGAAGTCGATTCCTGCACCTGTCACACCCGAGCTTGTGCTACCGTATACCGAGGAGGAATGCGCACCTCTCCCTCCTGAAGATTTTCCCGACAGTGACGATGATGTAGAAGAGGTTTCTGGTGATGAAGGTGAAACAAGGGCTACCCCACAAACTGCTGTTGGTGCCGGCGGCCAAGTTGATGACGGTTCTAAGAAAACTGTTGATGGTGATGGCGCTGATGGTGAGCAACAGAATGTCGAAGGGAATGCCGAGGCTGGAACTGGAGCTGATTTTGTCGAGGCTGCTGGAGATGCTGCTTAAGTTTAAATAGGGTCATTGCTTACTTTCATATTTTCTGTTGTAATTGCTCATTGTGGTTTTTCCTTATTTGGCCGAGGCTGCTTGATCCGAGCTAGGATTCTTCCGTGTCGTATGTAACTAGGTTTATGTAAAGCTGAACTCGAATGAAAGGATTTTGTAATGTTTTCAACCTTATGAGTTGTCTGCAACACTTGTTTCTCTCCTTTTTGAATGATGACTTCTGTGTTTGCAATGTATTGTCAGACATGTTCTTGCTTGTTCGTATCTGTTTTGGGATTTGTGGTTGACCGTAGCCCCTACTTTGGTGTATGTAGCCCCCACTTTGGTCTATGTCCGGCTGAAGCATATGGATGTTGGCTGTGGATTTGCCGAGCTTAGAACAAAGTAGTGTAGGAGAATTGTGGAGAGTCTGCCGAGCATAGTATTGTGTTCGGCAATTTTGTGGCCATCGGTTTGAGTGTTGTTACTTGTGTTTTGTTATTCTTTTGGTCATCTTTGCTTACATGACATATATCCGTGGCCTCCGTATGGATCTATGTACGGCTGGAGCGTATGGATATTCTCTCGTTGTTGTAGTTGATAGCTATAGATTTGCCGAGCCTGGACCAAAATTTAGTGGAAGTATGAGAGACTGCCGAGCATGTAGTTCTGCTTGGTCTTTTATGTTAGTCTTTTAAAGTGTATTGAGTGGTGGGGCTTTGTCGAGGTGCAAGCCCCTAGCTAAGTTGGTTGAGTGATATGTTTGTGGGTGGTTTGCTCACCAAAATGCGAGTGTAACCAGGCTTTGGCCGACCTTAGAGTCTTGCCGAGCCGAACCGGAACCAGACTGTTTTGGTTGGCTCGGTGGACCTGATGTCCGTTGTGCTTCTTTTGGGCAGTAATATTGGCCGAAGCGGAGGCATAGTAGCCGTTTGTGGGTGTGACCGAGGTCATCGTTTGTGGTCGGCAAGTTTTGCCGAAGAAAAGCACAGAAAAAATTTTTTTTTTTTTTTTTTTTTTTTTTTTTTTTTTTTTTTTTTTTGAAGTTTGCAAATGACAACTGTAAGACAATTTTTCTTTGATTTCCCAAACATGGAAGTACAAGTTGAAATAAAAATACTTGTGCCGAAGCCAACTTAAAGGAAGAGAGTGTAGACAGTGGCCGAACATGAGGCACACTGTTCGGGATTTCAGCTACATGTACGCCTTCTTGAGATTCTGTGCATTCCATGGGTTAGTTAGAACTTTCCCATTCATGTCCTCCAGCACGTAGGCACCTTCACCAGCAACTTTTACGATTCGAAAAGGCCCCTCCCAATTGGGCTTGAATTTGGTTTTCTTGCTGGCTTGCACAACTTTTCTCCAAACCAAATCGTCCGGCTTGAATTTTTTGATTCGCACGCCACGATTATATCCCTTGGCCACCTGTTGCTGGTAATCAGCAAGGTGCAGGCGAGCGTCATCACGCTTCTCTTCTGCCAAAATTAGCTCCTGTGCGATGGCGTCGTCGTTTGTTTTGGGGTCAAACGTTTCTGTCCGGAGAGTTGGAAACTTGGACTCCAATGGGATGACGGCTTCCATGCCAAATGCCATCGAAAATGGTGTTTGGCCCGTTGATCGCCTTGGTGTTGATCGGTAGGCCCATAGAACGCGTGGCAGTTCTTCGGCCCATTTTCCTCTCTTGGAGTTCAGTCGACGCTTGATGCCGGCACAGACAGTTTTGTTCGTGGCCTCTGCTTGTCCATTTCCTTGTGGGTAGGCTGGGGTGGAGTTGAAGAAGCGTATCCCAAATTCGGCACAAAGGTTTGTGAGGTCCTTGCCCACGAATTGAGTTCCATTATCGGAGACGATTGCGTATGGGACGCCGAATCTGGTAACAATGTTTCGCCATACGAATCTTCGGACATCCGCCTCAGTTGTTGTTATGAGAGGCTCTGCTTCAACCCATTTGGAGAAGTAGTCTGTGGCTGTAATCAGAAACTTGAAGCCTCTAGGAGCTGTAGGCAGCTTTCCCACGATGTCAAGCCCCCATTGGGCAAAGGGCCAGGGACTAGTGATGGGCGAGAGGTCCTGAGCTGGCTTTTTTGGGATAGGTGAAAACAGCTGGCACGGTCGACATTTGCGGACAACCTCTTCGCAGTCTTTCTTCATGTTCTTCCAGAAGTAGCCTTGACTCATGGCGCGTTGACACAGGGAGCGGCCGCCAGAGTGACAGCCGCAACTTCCTGAATGAAGTTCCGTCAGAATTTCAGGTATTTGGGTGGGGTGGACAACCAGGAGGTACGGCCCAGAGATGGATTTCCTGTACAGTTGGCCGCTTTCAGAAAGCCAGTAGTAAGCGGCCTTATTTCGCACACGGTAAGCTTCCTTCTTGTCTGTGGGAAGGGTGTCGTGCTTTAGAAACGCAACGATTTCATCCATCCAGCTGGGACCGAGTTCGACATTGAGTACCTCCAGAGTGGGTTCAAAGGATGGGTGGTCAATGCTGCCGAAGTTGATGGTTCTGAATTCTGAGGTTCTGGATGCCGAGGCGAGGCCCGCAAGTGCGTCCGCGTGCGCGTTGTGCTCGCGGTTGATCTGTTCAATGCTGAAATTGTGGAAATGGGAGATGAGCCTGGCTGTTTCGGTTTGGTATTTCAGCATTCTAGGGTCCCGCGCTTCATAGTCGCCAAGTACTTGGTTGACGATGAGCTGGGAATCGCAGTAGACAGCGAGGTTGGTGACATTCATTGCGACGGCTGAGCGTAAGCCGGCGAGGAGGGCCTCATATTCTGCTTCGTTGTTGGTGGCTGGGAAGTCGATGGTGATGGAGCTTTCATGAAGTGTTCCACAAGGTGAGACCAAGACTACCCCGGCTCCGGCTCCGTTGCTGTTGGAAGCCCCGTCGACGTTAAGCCGCCAAGTTTCTCCTTGAAAAAGGTGCCATTGTTTGGTTGATGGGCTAGTATCTGCAACTTCCGTTGGGATAGGAGCATTGAGTACCACTGTGTCTTCTGGGGTGAGTTCCGCTATGAAGTCGGCCAACACCTGGCCTTTGACTGCTGTTCGTGGCTCAAAGCTGATGTCGAAGTTTGCAAGTTCGACAGCCCATTTTGATACACGGTTGGAGAGATCTGCCTTTCGAAAGATAGCTTTGAGCGGGTGCTCCGTTAAGACGACGATGGGATGTGATTGGAAATAAGGCAGAAGTTTCCTGGCCGCTGTGACGAGAGCAAGTGCCAATTTTTCAAGTGGTAGGTAGCGTGTCTGAGCTGGAAGGAGCGTCTTGCTTGTGAAGTAGATGGGTTTGTCTTCGGCGCCCTCCCGTCGTATGAGTGCGGAACTTGTTGCGTGGGCGGACACGGCGAGATAGAGATATAGAATTTCGAACTCTTTAGGTTTCACCAGCAGCGGGGCGGAATTTAGATAGTCTTTGAGTTCGGTCAGAGCAGATTCGCAATCCGGGGTCCATTCAAAGCTGCGCCGGCTTTTTCCCTTCAAGGCGTGGAAGAACGCGTGGCACTTGTCCGATGATTTGCTGATGAATCGGTTCAAAGCGGCTGCCATCCCAGTGAGCCGCTGTACTTCCTTGATTGTCCTTGGTGGGCGCAACTCTTTAACTGCCTTGATTTGGTTGGGGTCGGCTTCAATACCTCTTCGAGTGACAAGGTGCCCGAGGAACTTTCCTGCGCTTACTCCGAATGCGCACTTCTCTGGGTTCAGTCGAAGCTTGTGGTACTTGAGAATTTCGAAGACTTCCGCCAAGTCTCGCAAGTGGTTGGATTCCTGCTTGCTCTTGACGACCAAATCGTCAATGTAAGCCTCCACGGTGTAGCCAATTTGTTCTTGCAACATCTTGAATATTGCTCTGTTGAACGTCGCACCAGAATTCTTGAGTCCAAAGGGCATGACGCGGTAGCAGAAGATGCCATAAGGCGTGATGAAAGCAGTTTTCTCCATGTCGTCAGGGTCCATGGCAATTTGGTGGTAGCCACGGTAAGCATCCAGAAAGCTTAGCCGAGCATGTCCTGCTGTTGCATCCACGAGTTGGTCAATCTTTGGAAGTGGGAACCAATCTTTTGGGCAAGCGTCGTTGAGATTGGTGTAATCCACGCAGACTCGCCATTTGCCGTTTTTCTTCTTAACGACAACGGTGTTCGACAGCCACGTTGGGTATTGCACTTCTTGAATTGCATTTGCTTCTAGCAGACGCTTGACCTCTTCGGTGACGGCGTCGGCGTGTTCGGCTGCGGAGCGCCTGGCCTTTTGGACGACTGGTTTTGCGTCTTTCTTGATATTGAGAGAGTGGCTGATGAAATTTGGATCGACCCCCGGCATTTCGTTGGGGGTCCAGGCAAAGACTTCCATGTTCTCCTTGAGGTACTGAAACATTTCTTCGCGGTCGACCTCGCTGATAGAAGAGCTGATCAAGAAGAAACGGGAGCCATCTTCGTTGATCGGCATTTTGACGAGATCTTCCTCTGCTTTGTCTTCGGCTTTTTGGCCAACGTCGTCGGTCACGTTCAAATTGGGTACTTCAACACATTGTACTTCTTTAGCTTTGGCGGAGTTGTGGACGGCTGAGACGTAGCACTTTTTCGAGGCGACTTGGTCACCTCTTAGATCTTCTTGTCGTCCGCCGGAGCCGATGAAGCGAACAACTTGGTGGTAGGTTGAAGCGATTGCTTGCATGTTGTGAAGCCAGGTTCGGCCAAGAATTGCGTTGTATGGGCTTGGCACGTTGACGACGATGAATTCGACGGTCAACGTTTTTGAACCTGCGACGACCGGAAGGAAGATCCGTCCAAGTGGCCAAACTGGTGCCCCGTTGAATCCGATGAGAGGGATTTCGGCGGGTTGTAGGGCCGATTCTGGAAGGTCGAGTTTTTTGAACAAGTCGTAATACATCACCTCTGCTGAGCTTCCCTGGTCGATGAGAATTCGCTTAACATCATGGACTCCGATTTGCACGGTGACGACAAGAGCATCAGAATGTGGAGTTTGTACGAACTCGAGGTCGCGCTCCGTGAAAGTGATGGTCCACCTGGGTGTTTCGTCCGGACGCGGGCGTTTTGACCCGGGTCTTACCGCAAGCACTTGTTTAGAAGTGGAGGCGCGATCGAGGTCGGCTTTGAGATGTGCTTCGGATTCCTTTGTCATTGGGCCGTGGATGACATGTATCGTTGGCCGCGGCTCGTTGGGGTTGGGATTTCCGACAGGTGGGCGGGCTGGCGTCTTTGCTCGATCAATGTATTGGTCGAGATGGCCTTGGGCTGCTAGTCGTTCCAACAATGCTTTGTATGGAGCACATGCCGTTGTGTAGTGGCCGAGCTCATTGTGGTATGAGCACTTCTTTCTTGGGTTCTGATCCGCCTGGCCGTTGTCCGTGCCCAGTTTGCCTTGCGGCCACTCAAACCATGGTTGCCTCATGATTTCCTTTAGGAAGGACCAGATGGGTTCTTTGAAGTGGGTGGTTTCAGCCACGTAGTCGTGCTCCTTTGGCTGGCGTTTCTTCCCTTCCTTGATGTTGTTGACGTGCTTCTTTGGGTGGGATTGTTGAGTTGCGACTGGTGTCTGCAGCTGAGGGGTTGTTGTTGTTAGGGAAGCTGTTGAGTTGGGAATCCCCTGAGCGGCCCGGTCTGCGTAGAACTCTTCAAGAGCACAAAAACGTTCCACGACACGCATTAATTCTCCCATGCCGTGCGGAGGTCGAATGGCCAGTTCATCGAGTATTTTGCTCCCAGATTCTAACCCATTTTTGAAGGTACGCGCGGCCCAATACTCATCGATTCCGGGAATTTCATTGAAAAGTTGCCAGTACCGCTCCGCGTAGTGCCTGAGTGTTTCATTTGGGAGCTTCCTCATCTGGGTCAAGGATTCAGGCTCCTTCGCTGTTCTATTACTGGTAATAAAACGGGTGTTGAAGGCGCGTTCAAGGTCAGCCAGGTTCCGTATGGATCCAGCGGGCAATTTGTTGAACCACTGGAGTCCAAGAGAGCCGAGGCTGGATGGGAACGCTTTGCATTTAATCTCGTCCTTTGTAGTGCACAACTCGATGGTTTGACGAAAGTGAATGAGGTGAGTGTAAGCTTCACAAGTGCTTGGGTCGAACTTGGTGAATTTTGGTAGGTGGAAATTGGGTTCGGCGATAGTGTTGATGATGTGGGAGGTGAAGGGTGAGATACCGAGGTCTTTTAGTTGCCGTTCGAATCCAGGGCGCGGTGGTTTGCCAAGCTCGTCCGTCCGCGGCCTCTTTGGGTGCTTCTCTCTTTCTGAGGTTTTCTCGCGTACACGGCTGCGAAGCTTGTCCCGTAGGTCCGTTGTCTCCCTACGGGGGTGGTTAACCGACTTCTCTTTTTCGTAATAGGTTTTGTTCCCATCCTCCGCCCCTTCGATCCGCACGCTTTTGCCATTCCGCCGAACGTCGTTTTCATTATCCAAGTTTTCTGGTGGTATCCCCCCGAGGCGTTCAGAGACGTGGCGCCTGGTTTCGACGGAGTCTCGGCTTCGGCGTGAGGCCGTCGTGCGAGAGAACTCCGCGCGACCAGTCGAGTACGTGCTCGTGAATGATTCGGTGTCCCTGGTGCGGGTCCGCTCATGGTGGGACCTTGAATGGTGTGTACCAGATGTTGCAGGTCGTTTGTAGAGGATAATTTCCCGGGCGTCTCCCTTTTCTGGCGTAAACCCTAGGCGGTCTTTGACGGAGACGCGATGGCCCGCCTCGTTGGTGTGGTCCCGCGGCGGAGGGGGAGGAGGGGGAGGAGAGTTTCTTCGCTTCCGTCGTCCGCCTCCGGTGGATCTGGAGGCAGCTGGGGTTGCGTCCTGCATATGTTGCTTCATCTGGGCTACTTCCGCCCTCAGCGCTGCGAGTTCGTTGTCTCTTTCGTCGTCTCGCCGTTGCAGAAGGCGGATGTAGGCCGTTGTTATGTCGTCTGCGGCCGGAGAGAGCCCAGAATCCGGTGGTAGTGAGATGGACATGTGCCTTTCTGCAAACGGTGGGAGGATCGCGTTTCCACTGGTGTCTTTGGCTCCAGAAACTGAGACGTTTGGTGGATCTCCGCCCATCGCCGCTGAGTTTTCGTTCGTCTTTTTGAGAGGAAGGTGAATTGAAAGAGCGTTTGAGCCGTTTGGATCAGAGGCTGAGAAGTTCACGTCGGGTTCACCAATTGTGTGGCCCGTGATCTCTTCTGGCTCGAGTCCTTCCTCCGCTGGTCCAATGTTTGCCTAGCCTTCTCCTCGCCGCCTGCACAATGAGCGCACGACTAAGACCTGGCCGGGGGTTGCCCGGCAAGGCCCTCCGGCGAGAGGATAAGTACGTGTAGGAAGAGAGGAAAGAGACTAGGGTTTTGAGTGGTTAATCGCGTATGAGAGTGCGTACCTTCGCGGAGGTGTTATCCTTCTATATTTATAGAATCTCTTTGTCTTGCTCTCCAAGCACAGGCATGTGCCTTGCACGGGTTAGATGACGCTATCGTGACGTCACTAAATAAATCTGATAACCGTTTTGGTGCGAGCTGGCACATTCCACGTGCACTCATGGTTATCCTTTGGTGTAACCGCCTCAGCACGTGGGGCGACACGTGAGTACACAGGTGGCCGAGCCCATGAAACCGTGGGTAGCCGAACTTGAGGTTCAGCCGAGCTCGACCGCCTTGATTGCATGTGGAGGCATGACCCTGTATGTGGCCGAACCCAAACGTGGCCGAGCCCGACGTTGATCAGAGCTCGGCGATAGCCGACGTTAACTGAGAGCCGAGCTTGACTGAAACCTTTGATCCAGGATTTAGATGAATGCCCCACCCATCGACGATTCTCGGCCATGGTCCAAATGTGGTCACGATAACCAGCCACAGTCGGCCAAGTTTTGGTCACCCACACTTATCACAAAAAAAAAAAAAGGAGCCTTAGAAAGTGCACATGCAATAGCGTTCTAATACTGCTACTTGCATATTCTCAACCTACATATATGCCTCTCAAGATTTTATAAAAGCAACAACAACAACAAAAACAAAAACAAAAGAAAAAATTACAGCTGATAAGGAGCTAACCCTAATCAAAACATGTTACCCACACCTAAAATCACACAAAATAAAGAGAGACTTCTCCTATGAGTCCCTGTCGGTTGACAAAACACATTGATAGCGAACCAATTCGGGCCGTGGGCACTCATAATCAGAGTACTTATTAGTAATTTCTACATGGTAACGTTTTTTTTAATCCTCTACATGCTAACGTTGACTAGTACTGTAATTCCTTTTACCCCTGCATGTACTTCACACTTTGTCCCACATTGTTCCAACATGAGAACGATGGCTTCTCTATTAACTGTTCGGTGGACGTTTCAAATTACCGAGTCAGGTGACGCTGACTTGTAACTCAAGTGAGGGTATCAAAGCTGTGGGAGATTGGGTTGACTCGCTCAAGTGTTGCAAACTCTTGAGTCAATGGCCGGCTGGCCGGTAAGGCGCCCTTTGTCCTCTTGGTGAAAATTGGAGAAGAGCAGAGTAGCAGGCGTGAAGGTTTAGTATAACTCACTTCTAGTTACCGCACAACGTCCTACGCTGGCCGGTTTAAGTGCTTCCTTCGAATGCAGCAGCACACACGCTGGCTTGACAGAGCAGCAGCTGAAGAGGCCTCTTATCCTAGTCACTATATAAGAGGGATCACGAATTAGTCGCTTGCCGAGTTAACTCGATTGGACATTCGCTTTTTGTGAGTCTGAATTTATTCCGAACTAATGGCCTATGCATCTTTTTCAACACACCCCCCTTGTTTTTTCACATTCTATGATGTTTTAGATGAAGTCTTTATTCAATTTTTTTTCCTGCATTTATTAATTTTGCATCAATTTTTGTTGGAATATTCGTTCGTCCCAATTAGATGCATCTAAAAAGAAAAAAATAATGTTCAAAACTAATTTTTTTGGATTATTACTGTCTTTATTAAAAACTTGCTTTGAACATAACTATTAATTCCTCTCATCGAGAAGAGCAATAATCCACAAAAAATTAAGAAAGAAATTTAACAAAGACAAAAAACAATTCTCCAGGATTATTTAGCCAAAACAAGTCAATGTGTACTTTGTACAATCAATAGGTAATTACAGTTCTCCTCCCGAACCTCGGGGGGACAACATATGTGTTGCTTGGCAATAGATGACTCAGATTTCATCTTGGCTGGATGGCTGAGATTTGTTCGATTGGATGAAATCTCAGCCATCCGTTGCCGAGGATGGACGACCCGAATGGGGTCAACACCCATATTGTCTCCTCGGGTACTCACATGCATTTGGATAAAGAGTGAAGTCTGAAATTTACTAGACGAACAAGAAAGCTATAAGGAGATGAACAATTTATGAAAATAAAGCGTGATTTATGTTGTGTATTGCGATTTCTCATTTGTCGGGAGTATTGCATGACAACACCGTATGATCCTTTGGGACTAAATTTTTCCAAATTTTGTAAAGTGTTTGTGTCTCTTTTTTTTTCATTAAAGAATAAAAGGATTTCTTTTTCGACATTTTTTCTTCTAAATAGGATGCCTATTTAATTTTCTCTTTTTTGTTTTAGAATCAAATTTTGTTAAGGGTGTGTGTTTGTGAGAGCGAGAAACTCACAGCTCAAATTCGGAAATGGTACGTAACTCAAATTTCAATGTGGCGTTTGGCAAGAGAGAGAGAGGGAGAGAGACAGAGCCAAGCGCACGCAACTTGAGTGAGGGCAATAAAATGGTTGAATATCAAGTCAATTCGCATTAGAATGGCATCATAAGTCTTGGTCTGGATTCTCGACCGTATACTAGCCCATAAAAATGGCGAAGGGCACCAAGTGTCAACTACAAAACACCAAGCGCAAGTGACAAAACACGAGGGTTAGCGTAGACTTGCGCTTGGTGTTTTGTAGGTCGCACATGGTGCCCTCAAATGGATAGTGACCTCTTTGCTCTTATGTCCTGAGATGGATAGCGAAATAAATTTGGCGAGTTGACCAGATGCCACTCTGATACCTTACTCAACCGTCACTCAAGAAAGAAATAAGTACATAATGTCTGAGATTACACAATTGAGTAGCAATAAAATTACACGAGTTGTATTCAGATTGAGTTTTATCAATTCATAATTAGATATTTACCAAGAAAACTTGTATTTAGGCAAGGACGGAAGAGTTAGAATTCAGTAGAAATTTAATGTCTGAGATTCTAAAAGAGCAATGCTACTGGCACCACATTTTATACTCCATATAAACATAAGTGTGGTGGGCCCCACACAAACACATATAAAATGCGGTGTCACCGTACTTTTTGTATGATGATTAGGATTTTTTGGGTCGAGGATTTGTAGAGCCTCTTTCATAAGAGAAGATAAGAGAAAAAATATCAACTACCGACGGGGTTGAGCGAGAGCTGAAGTACTCTTGAGCGAGGGTTTGGCTAGGGTTGCAAGTTTGTTTTTTTTATACGTATTTTGTCCATCTCATATATAGATTGTAGTCTTTGTTTATATCATAGTGGAATTAATATATGTCCCGTGATTCTGTGAATATAATAGGTCTTGAGATTAAACTACGTAAACTTCTTGTTGCTCTCTTTTTCATGTGTGCTTGTTTATGGATCAAGGAGGTTGCGGACACATTGACCGGCTAAACCACGTGATTGGTTCCTTTTTTTCGGGTTTCCAAAACTAATACTCCAAAAGGAACTCAAAAGAAAGAAATTAACTTGTCCTGTTTTTCATGAAATTAACATGAATAAGCTAGTTTCTTTATGAGCTATTCCACCCCCCCCCCCCCCCCCCCCCCCCCCCCCCCCCCCCAATATTCTACACATCAACGGGGGTTAGGCCATCCACAGGGGTATAATCAAATAAGGATAATCAAAAGTTGACACATCAGCTTTTGATTATTCACTTAAGAGGCTGTTAAGCTTAAAAATGTCGAGCTTCACAATGGTCACTTCTAATACATAACCAAAATAAGGGGTCCACTACAATTTCACCCACTCTCTCTCTCCATCCATTTACTTCCCTCCATTTACGTTTTAATTTTGAGAAAAAATCGTTGACTTTCTTCTCTCATACTATGAATTATTATTATTATTATTATTATTATTATTATTATTATTATTATTATTATTATTATTTATTTTATTTTATTTTATTTCATTTTTTTTGGGGGTAGTAGAAACAAGAAAGAATAGTGAAATATCTTAATCCGGCGACGATGGGTCGAATTGTAGATGATCGAGAGATATGAACTTCACTTTTGGAGGGAAAGAAAGAGAAATAGTTCGTGGGTGAAGTGAAGAAGATATAAAGTAGGAGGAGAAGAGAAGAAGAAAATACCAGTTGAAACATATGTGTATTCAAATTTTGAAACTAGTTAACTTATATGGTGTGGGGTCCACAGATTTTGATTATTGAAAAATGTTGCTAGTTTTGGTTATCCAAAACCCAAAATTTGATTACTTCTAAGGATGTTGTTAAGTTTGATTATATCATTGTGAGCCATTTTTTGCACTAACATTATTAACTTTAAAAACAATTGGCTTTTGATTATACTACTGTGGATGGTCTAAGCAGGGGAAGTTAGTGAGTTAGGCCACAGGAGTTTAGATGATATCCATAGTCCTGAACCCACAAACTGCGCATAGCGGAGCTCGAACCCTGGTCTCCCACAAGGGAGAGCCAGGAGTTACCAACTGGGCTATGAGCCCATCGGTCTTAATGAGTTGTTTGGCAAGCGGCAGAGGTGCTATAACATCTGTACCAGTGCGTACAAAGTCTTTTTGGGCCCTAAAAAATTGATTGGAGCCACTCATTTTGTTTACGGGCCCGGTAAAAAATAAGCTCAATCCCGTATCGTTTAGGACGTCTACGAAAACTTCCCATTTTGTAGCCTTAAATTATGGGACAAAATGCATGTGACATTTTGTAGACGCCCTAAATGATATGGGATTAAGCTTATTTTCTTCAGGGACTGTAAACAAACCATTTTAAATAAAATGAGCGGCTCCGATTATGTTTTTTTGACCCGAAACAGGCCCAAAAGAGAGCTTTTGTATGCACTGGTACAGATTAACCTTTCTGGCTCTATATTTCACCGAGTCAGGTAACGCTGAGTTGTAACTCTCAAGTGAGGGTATTAAAGTTGGTTGGAAATTGAATTGACTCGCTCAAGTGTTGAAAACTTGCTGCAAACTCTTGAGTCAATGGCTAGCCGGCAAGCACTTGATCCTCTTGGTGAAAATTGGAGAAGAGGGTGCGATACTCAGATTCTTTTTTTGAACTGCAAAAAAATTTGATTCATCACAAGAAAAAAAGTGAAATGAGTACAATAAGAAAAAACATCATTGAGAGAGTCTCGGAGAGTGCACAATAACCTCCTACTTGCATATTCTCAACCTACTCTCTGCCTCTCTCGAAACTTCAATAAAAGCAAAAACACCTTGATGCCGGACCAATCTGGGCCGCGTGCACTCCTAACCAAAGGTACTAGTTTTACTTGCTGACGTTCACTGGTAATTCTTTTCACCCCATGTACTTCACACTTTTTCCCACATTGTTCCAACATGAGAACGACGGTTTCTTTATTAACCGTTTTGTGAAGGTATTTAAAACACCGAGTCAGGTAATGCTGGCTTGTAACTCAAGTGAGGGTATTTGAAGTTGTTGGACATTGAGTTGACTCCTTCATTGCATCACCCGTAATGGGTGATTTCTGGCTTCACAGAGTAGCAAAATGGAGAAGGGCCTAGCTGACCGAAAGGCAGCCCCACACCGGTTGGGCTTCATGGAGCACAGCCGGAATGGTTGCCGCGCGAGTTCACTCAATGGGACATCCACTTTTTGCGTAGTCTAATGGACCTACAAATCTTTTTCGACGCACTCCTTTTTCACATTCTTTTGGCAAAAAGTCTATTTATTCAATTTTTTTCATATTTGTCAGTTTAGAGTTAAGTTTTGTGGATTATTCGTGCGACTCCCAACGAGATGAATCTAAAAAGTAAAAAGTTATGGTCAAATCTGGTTTTTTTTAAAATTATTTTTGTCTTTATTAAAAAACCTAGTTTGAAAAATAATTTGTCGTGGGATTTTAAAACTTACAAATTTGAACCTTTATTCTCTCTCTAACGATAAGTAAGCGCAGCAAAACAATAGGCGGTAGAAGTTATCTTGCACAATCCACCTTAAGGAGGAAGCCGTGAATTTGGTTTGCCAAAATGGATCAAACAATCGCTTGCTGGGTTGACTCAATTGACATTTACTTTTTGTGAGTCTGAATTTATCCAGAATTAATGGGCACATGCACGTTTCTTTCAACACTCCCCACTCCTTTTTCAGATTTTAGTGTATTTTTCACAATCAATAGGCAAGCAGTTCTCTTTATCAGCACCAATAATTATTTTTTGTTTTTGCCCCAATTTTATTTTGTTGGTTAAAGACTGTTTATGTGTTAAACATAGTTGCCTTCTTCTATTTACAAAACTAGATTAGTTTTCACTATAATATTTTGTTCTCGCTCTCAATATCTTCACCATCTATAATTCAATTTCTTCGCACCAAATGAAAAAATAATACTAATTGAGATCTTTAAATTCGTTAGTGCGAAGAAATTTGAAAAATTATGCACTAACGTAGTTTAGTTTTTTGTCCTAAAATTACATGTCTTTATATATAGTGGAGTCTAGGCAGGCAATCACCGCAAGAGGGTATGCCCTTGTTTTGCTTCGAAAAAGAGGGCAGGCAGAGATTCAGTGCAAGAGGGTATGTCCTGGTTTTGGTGAAGGAAAACAATTATCATGCTGATTGCTTTTGAAGGATTGATTTTCTGTCATGATAGAGGATTTTCATTTTTCTTTTTAAAAAAATAAGGCTCTAAGATATCAAGCATCAAACATCCTCATTACTCGAGTAAAATGCACGCGTTTATCTTAGTTATGAAGATGGAAGATGCTCCATTTCCATGTTGAGTTATCTAAGAACTTTGCAGAGTAATTTAGAGATATCAGTTCTCGACCCTGAAGTTATGTCGTTTATTATGCTTCGACGAGATATTACATGTTATTGGTATCTTTAATCTCTAGATAGATATCTGTGTGCTGTAAAATACGATATCTGTACACGACTTGTATATATGTGGAGGGATAAATAAAAAAAGAAGAGAGTAACTTCTTAGTCAATTTTTGGAGGCATTGCTTATATCCTTCAGTAAACATCAGGCTTTTAGCCTATATGAGTCACAAGTTAGAATACATAACGAAAATAGCAGCCCGGAGGATTCCTTGAATCGTGAAAAAGCCATCTGGAAGCGACAAAGGAGAAGTACATATGGACATCAAAGGCAGTCTAACAGCAACAGAACTTCAAATATCGATGACTAAAATGAAAAACACATTGACATATTGAAAACTAAAGCAATCGAACACGATAGAGGGCAGCTGAAACTCTTTCAATGGAAACAGGCCAATGGTATGGATATATCAATGTCCCATAACAACATACCATGGGTAAGCAAGCAAACAATTGAGCCTTTCTTGAACAAGGGATGAGACGAACAAAACTGTGACCCTTTTCCAAAGAAAATACATGAAGCAACCTTCGATGGGTGAATGCTATAGTTTAACCCTTGCGACTTAATACAAGAAGCTCAATTTGCCCTGCACAATTTTTATACTGAGCACTTTTTAAGACCTCTGAGGATTATCTGATATTTTTTTCCAGTACAATTGTAAGTTCATGAACACTTGGGCCCTTTACTCCTTGTATTTAGAACTTTTTCATTCCAAACATAATATCGTATTTGATCATGGCTTTGTTGAGGGATCATCAAGGAAAAAATGGCAAGGAAACTGGAGATAAATTTGGCTTCTTGATTTTTTCCCTCCTTTTATCTTTCTCCTCACCTTCATAAATCCTCCACAAAATCCATGATCCAAACACAGCCTGAAAATGAACAAAGAAAATCCATGCTCAGCTGCCATTCTCAGATTTTCAGAGGGTAGTTGAAGCAATCAGGAACCAAAAGACAAAAGAAATTAACACTACCACTAAATCAGATCCCACAACTATGACAATTCATTTCCAAGACAAATTAAACCTAAAGCGGCTCAATGGGCCTTATTTCTTCGACAATTCCATGGTTAAGAGAAAGATTACATTTAAATTCACGAGACTGAACAAGAAAAGCGATGGCAGCAGCAGCCGACTACAGAAAACGCATCATGCCACTCTAAGATGATTCAGAAAAACATTACTTGACAGGAATGAAAACTTGCAATGTTATCATAATCTAATTTCTGCATTTCCTTCCACCTATGACAAAACAGTTACGAAAGATCTTATTCTACCTGACACCAATCACGATACATGCTCAAGCTTCCTCTTGTTTTTCTTTTGAAGCATAATTTACTCCTCAATCCTGTTCCAGTACTTTCCCTTTCCTCAATGTTGATGATCAGTAGTTCAAATTGGTCCAAAAGCTGAGCCCAGCCCATTCCCAGGCACCAGTTTAATTTAAAACAAATCCCCTGCTGTTCTCCAAGAGAAGGCAACAAATTTAATAAAGTCTTCCAGTGAAGAGGTCTCTCAACACTTTTCTTCAGTTCAAAGCACCCGACATCCACGTCTTTCAAATGATGTCGCTAGCATTTGCTATTGGCAGAACTGCAGCAGCGAGGATCTTCTTCTCTCTCCATCAGCATCTCACAGAGTTTTTCTATGAGTGTTTTGTTCAACTTATTGCATGATTTTAAAAACAGCTTAGTAGGATGACAAGTCCAGAACAAGCAATCCAAAAGAGATTCATTTCAGGTACCTGATCACATAGAGGAATCCCTTTATAATTATTAATCCACATCAGGGTCTTTTTAGGCCATCCAATCAGATTAACCTTCAAAGCCACGGGGCGATTTAAGCTAGAGACAAAAGTTCTCAGTCGACGGAACCATTTCAAATGATTTATTTTTAAATTTCCATAGAAAATCGCAACGGGCTTCCACTGCCTTGGGGGACTGGTAATAGTTATAGATAAGCTGGGCATTCTATCATATTTGAATGAAAGTAAATTAGGAGCATCAATCTTTGCCTCCAACAACCTTATACATCGCCTGATAATAATGTTCTTGAGACTACGGCTTGATATGTCGATCCCTTTTAACCAATGACAAAAGCTCAGGTTTAACTTCTCCAGTACAGGAAATTTGCGCAAAAGTTTGCGGACAAAATCGTCGGTGATTCCCAAAGTTAGTAAGCTTAAGATTCTTAAGATGTGGAGATCAATCAATGTTGAACGTCCCTGGCATGTCCTTAGCAACAGCATACATGAAAATTTGAAGAGTTGGTGCACTGATCTCTACTTCCTCCAAGTCCGAGACAGAAACTAGGTTCAGATTATGAAGATTTGCCACCTGCAACCTTTTCAATCCACGACAGCTATGAAGACACAATTCCTTAATTAGAGGGCAACTAGAGATTACATTTTGAATCTTCCTCTTCAGTGATACAGATTCTCCTCAGACTAAGCATTTTCAAGGAGTACAACTAGATAGTTCCATGACACAGGTGCCTCTTCAATGTAGAACCAAGGAATGAGTAGCCTGATACACTGACTTCTAGCTTTTTGACATGGTTTTGAACCAGAATTCTTATCCAATTGTCGACAAAATAAGCCCATCTGGGATCGATACTGGTTAAATCAAGCCTGCATTTGTCGATGGGTATACCCTCATTGTGATATCTTATCATAGTTTTGTCCACATATTTCAAGAATCTCTCTCCAGCTTCTTCAATCTGGGGATCATCTTTCCATTGAAGGCGTCGAGTGGAAAATCCAAACTAAAAGTCTAAAAACCCATCTTTAAAACACAATTCAGGGCACAACTGCGTTCAAGTGTGTATTAGACGCAGTTGTGTTAGTAACATTGCTCAAATCCAAAAGCACAAAACTTTTTCTCGATCACAACGCAAGCGTCGAGTATTTTTTATAATTTTCAAGATGATTCACATATTTATTCAAACTGGGGAGGGAGATTTGGGTTTCATTCAATGTAGGCATGCTCATTAATATAAGCCGAAATTCTTACTAATTCTTTCCGATTACTAGAATGAATTCTTCCAAAAATAATGATTTCAACGAGGTCTATAGTGTGAACGATTCAGATCATTGAAAGGTTAAACACGATTCCAAAAATCTTCAATTTCTTGATGAGAAGCCATGTCAAAAAACTTCGCATCTGGAAAGCAAGAATGTGTATGTTCATTTATGCTTTCACTAATTCACCGTAAAGAACCAGAAGAAACAAGTTTCCAATTGCTGCAATAGTTTTCAGCAATTACTCTTAAAACAAGAAGATTCGAACGAATTCAAAAGAATGAGAAAGTGGCAAGACAATGACGAAGACGATTCGAACAAATTCAACTGTCTGAACCGTAGATATGCAAGTTTTAAGAGAGAAGCAAGAATGTGTGAGAGAGAGAGAGAGAGAGAGAGAGAGACGAACATTGCGGTGCTGTGAAGTTGATGGATGGAGCTGGAGAGATTGGCCCAAAATTTTGTGTTTACTGTTTCCCCAATCCCGAAACCAGTAAATAGGCGTAGTTACAGAACAGGTTTTCGTCATTGAACTTTTATACAAACATTGGTCGCGTTTAATTACACTTGGTCGCGACAAATTACTTATGGCCGCGTTGAATTACAATTGGCCGCTAATATTTGAAAGCGTAATTACTGTACGCGTTTTTCTGCTGACAAAATACCTCGCAAGTTGAAAATGCGAGGGGTGACGGTGTCAAACATAGCTTCGTGTCTCTAAAACGACTGCGTATACAAGTTCCTTGCATCTCCAAAGATGGCGAGACCACGACGCCGTCTCTCCTCGTCATTCCGTCGCCGGCTGCCGTCCCTCAACGCCCACCTCTCTCTCTCTCTCTCTCAACTTCTGTGCCATCTCCCTTCTCCCTCCCATAACAGGTACATTTCTCTCCTTTCCAAGTAATAATTACTATATTTGTTTTCATTTTGGATCGATCATACTATTCATATTTAGGGATTTCAGCATAGAGAGAGAGAGGACACATAGTTAGACATGAATTGAAAAGATCTTGAAAGGAACTTTGCTGGTGAACTAGACGAAAGACTGGTGGTCATTAATCATCTTGACATGGTCTGCGGAATGCATGTGTTTGGAGTAAGAAAATCTGAATACTAATCTACTTTAACACATTCCTGTACTATACTTGAAGTGGTGAATTTCTGATCTCTATACGTCTATACCCTATCTTCCTTGGACTTTTCTTCTCCATTCTTGCCTGCATTTCCTTGGACTTTTCGAAATCCAACTCCCTTTTCCCCCTCTTTTAGTAATATCAGCTACATTATTCAGTATCAAACTGGCCAGCAAACTCCCCACCACCAGCCCTAATCCGGATAGAGACACTGCTATGCTCTTCATGCTCTTAAAAGAGGGTCCTTTTGTGAAGTTCCTTTCAGTGAAATCCAAGTTGGGATATGTAGACCATGGCCGTAGCCAAGTCTTGGATAAAACACTGGTTCTAGCCGCTTCCATCGTCAAGAGGCGAGGTAGCATATGATGGATGAGTTCTTTTGGCAACTGCAATGTCCGATCAACGCCTTGGATTGTCATCCCATCCATTCTTCCTTGTTATCTTAATTGCTTTGTAAGAATCTTCTAGTTGACAATTTCTTCGACTTATGGGTCGTTACTCTCTTTGTCTCACCCTTTTAAGAGACTTGGATCATAGCCCTGTTAGCCCCATAGAAGAAAATTGAAGAAGGAGAGGGATTAAGGAAAATCTCCTCCTAATTTCAAACGGCTGGAAATCAACTCCTAAGGAAAGAAAAAGATTGATTGTTGAGATTATGAAGATGGAATAATTATGGGCTGATTTTGTGCAACGGCTAGGAGATAACTTTCAATGTTCAATTGGGGATTCCACCTTAAAAATGAGAACAAAAACAAGTGCAGGAAAACACAACTCTTGAAGAACATCACATTGATCTATCTCTTGAAAATTTGTCAGTCATATTGAGAGCTTCATCTTGCATATTCTACATTAGCTTGAGTGTTATCTTTGAACGTTATTGTAAAAGGGATTTCTCACCCTTGTGAGATTGTAACTGTTTTTTTGAGTGATTTTTTGGTAGAAAAAATCATTTGAGTTTAGGTATAACTAGCGCCACATTGAGCTATCTCTTGAAAATTTGTCAGTCATATTCAGAGCTTTATCTTGCATATTCTACACTAGCTTGAGTGTTATCTTTGAACGTTATTGTAAAAGGGATTTCTCACCCTTGTGAGATTGAAACTGTTTTTTTGAGTGATTTTTGGGTAGAAAAAATCATTTGAGTTTAGGTATAACTAGCACCGGAGTCTTAGCTAGTTGGGAGTGGAATCGGAGTAATCGCTCGTTGTAAGGTTCTCTAATACCTGCGAAGCTAGAGGTTTGTAACGACTATTGGAGATAGTGCAGCAATTCCCGAGTAGGACACTTGGGGAGTGGAGTAGGCCGTGAACTTGCGGACCGAACCACTTTAAAATCCTCGTGATTAATTTCTCTCTCCCTTACTCTTTTCCTTTCTGTTTTTGCATATCTTAATTGCTTGAATATCTTGATACTTCCATGAAAATTTAACTTACTGTTAATCTGATAATTGCATTGTATTGGATCATTTAGTTTCGGTTATAAAACTGCTCCACTGATTAATCTGTTTGCTGCAAATTTGCTTTGACTGAGCTTGCTCAGCCTGCTATTCTGTATTTTTAGTCTGCTCAATCCTGCTACTGTGTTGATGTTTCTGTTGTGCTCTTAGTTTTTTAAATTGCTATAAGTCAGCGAGAAACCCAATTCACCCCCCTCTTGGGTTGCTTTTGGACCAACAAGCCCAAACAGTGGTTGATGGTCCTGCATGACGAAAAGCAAACAAATTAGAACCCTTGATGTTCGATTGTCAGAAAACGGAAAGATTACAAGATAACTATACTTTTTATGTTGGAAACACCACAAAATCAGGAAACAACGTAGAACATATCAAGAATGTGGAGTCTATGAACAAGACAACATTAGGCAATACCTATGCAATGCTGTTAGGACTAAGGAACATGCTGTTGGATTTTTGCCAGTAACGAGAGAGGCCCACCATCAGACCTCCCTTTCAACTTGAGCCTCCTAAGTCGAAGTTTTGGGCAGCCAAAGATTTGGGGCGCTGGATTTTTCTCATGCTTGGCCGCGAAGAATTACTTTTGGCCGCGAAGAATTACTCTTGGCTCTATTGAATCTGTGCTAGAATGGATGCTTCCTCTTGTCAACTCCTAAATATTTGGAGGGCTAAGAGGGTGCTGGAATCTGTGTTAGAATGGATGCTTCCTCTTGTCAACTCCTAAGTCTTTGGAGGGCTAAGAGGACGCTGGAGATCTAAAACCTTTGGTCAAGATATCAAGATGCTACTTATCTTTAAAAAAATCCACTTCTCTTTCAATCTTTGGAGGACCATCAATCCTAATTTGAATGTGGTTGTTCTCTGTCTCGAGGTTAGTCTGATATTTCTGCTGCTGTTTGGTCTCTCTTTTCAACTCCTAGCTGTGGGAGGGCTAAGAGCCATTTATGTCTTAGTCTTCATGATGGATTTCCATAATCCAGTGCTTTTTTACTCTCTTGAGGACTAAGAGTAGCTGATTAGTGTCTCTTCCTCTCTTCTCAACTCCCAACTCCGGGGAGGGCTAAGAGACTAACTGGAATTGCAACCAGCATTAAAGGGCAGGGTATTGATGTGCTGTTTTTAATTACCTCTGTTGAAAAGTATGTGTTTTGCTGCTGCCGGATCAGAACTGAATAATGTTTCTGAATTGCTCTTTCAATGATGTTTTCCCTGTTCTGAATGATGTTTTCTCACGGAGCTTTCTGGTATTAGTGCTTCTGAATTGCTCTTTCAACTCCAACGATTTGGAGGGCTACGAGTTTGTATCCTTAATGGAGCCCAGGTGGTGTCTGATAATGTTAATGAGGATATCCTTCTGTTGCTGGATGGTTGTGATTGTGGCGCCACCTCATTTGCTATCTCAGCTGAGCCTTGGGATGGTGCTTGTGGGAGATCTTGCTGGTAACCTATCTGTGATGGAGAGCCCTGCGTTCTAATGGAGTTGCTACTGCAGTTTTGTGTCCAATGGAGTGGAGCTGCAGGATGATTGGAATGTTGATCTATTGACACTCATTTCTGAAGGGAAAAGTGGTGGAATTCTGCTACTCTACTGAATTCTGCTACTCCTTCAAGTCCAATGATTTCCTCAAGCTGCTTTGCTCAAAGGAACCTCAAGATGCTTTTCTCAAACGATCACCTTGATATATCTGATCCAAAGGTTTGAAGAAGATGTCTTCGGTTACCAAAGGAGTCCATTTTGCTGTTTTTTTTTTGGACTTCCAACAGCTGATTTTGAGAGGATGGTTGGATGGCCTATTAGTTTGAGGCTTATTCAATTATCATTGAATGTATCTTTTTGCTTTTTTCCTTTTTCTCTTGCCTAGGTCTTATATGGACTTCAATTTTTGAAGTGTATATTTGACCTTCCCTCGATGTACCCTTTGTCGAGTTTCTTAATAAAATCTTGTTGCTTGTCAAAAAAAAAAAAAATTACTCTTGGCTGTAAAGAATTACTATTGGCCGCAAAGAATTACTTTTACTCTTAACCGCCAAGAATTACTTCTAGCCGCGGATAATTAGTCTTGGCCGCAAAGAATTGCGAGACCATAAGTCATTCTTTGCGGCCAAGTGTAATTTTTTGTGGTCAGGAGTAATTCTTGGCGGACAAGAGTAATTTTTTCCTGCCAAGAGTAATTTTTCGCGGTCAAAAGTAATTCTTCGTGGCTAATAGTAATTCTTTGCGTCAGATTCTTTTTCTTTTTAACCACTAGGTAAGAGAACGATATTGTTGTTTAATACAACTTGAACTGTTGGTTTAGATGATTTGGAGTTTCATGATCTGTCTGGGATTGAAGATTGTAGATTTTTTGTTGGAGCCTTTGGGTAGATAGAGTTTCAAACTCTCCTCGTTACTTGGTTATATATAATCTTGGAATTATTTTATTTTTCTAGGTGATCAGTTAAAGAAACAAAATGCTATAGGGGTGTCACTTTTGAGTGAGTAGACGTTCAGAAAATTGAATTCAAGTTAAAATCTCGTATGATTATACATTTTTAATATCTCTGATGCTATTTCTGAATATAACTAACGGAATTAAACAAATTTGTAACATTTGTTGTGTTAGACAATTTTATGAACTTGGTTAGATGAACCATGTTTGAAACTTATTCTAAAAATGAAAATTTCCGAGAAGTAGATTTTGTTGGGAGAAGGAAATTTTTTCTAATTCACGGTTATTTGTAATGCTCTTCTAGCATGAGGTGGGACTTTATGTACATCCGGAACTCACCTCATGTGGCGTTAAAAACAACCATTGTGTCCACACAAAAAAAAAAAGCCTTCGGAAAAGTGAGATTTGATACTTCATTTAGACTATGTTTAGAAAGCATTGGCACGGACAATTACTAATCCCCAATAAAGAACCCTTAGTGGAGTTAACTAGGGATCTTGTGCTCTAGAGGTATTTAAATCCCTATCCTTATTTGAATAATTAAGTTGGCTTCTAGCATTTCAAAAAAACCCAACAACACCCTTAATTTACCCTATTTGTTTCCACAATTTAAGCGTTTACTATCAATACCTACATATTTCACACCTATTGTCCCACATCGTTCCTACATAAGAACGACTGTTTTTCTTATTAACTGTTACGTGAGCATTCTCTGCTACCAAAACCGGTTACGCTGGCTTGTAACTCGAGTGAGAGCATTAAGGTGGTTGAACGATGAGCGGACTAACTAAAGTATCACACAACAAAATGAGTTGTGAAATATTACCCAAAATGGATCAAGGAAGGTCAAGGACTTTTTTTTTTGATCGGCAGGTCGAGGACATGTTGACTAACTAAATTGGACATTCACTTTTTGCGACTTAATTTTTACAGAATTATTGGGCGAACAAATTTCATTTTTGTTTTGTCAAAAAAAAAAAAAAAAATCTTCTTGTGTGTGTACGATGTTTTAGAATAGGACTAAATGGTTTTCATTTTTATTGCCCTTTTTTTTCACCAATTTTTATTTGATTGGTACGACTGTTTATCTGATCGGTACGACTGTTTATTAATCACATGACTGGCTCCTTATGGTTTTCAAAGCTACTAATACTGAAAGGAACCGGAAAGAAAGAAACTTGTCCTGTTTCCCCATTTGGTTTTACGTACGGTACACTACATGCAGTGTTTTCCATTCTCTTCTAGTGGTAAAAGTTTTTGTTGGAGTCCACTCGAGAGAGTAAAATTTGAATAGTCACATGGGGACTGATTTTTACTTGCATGCATTTGGATAAAGAGTGAAGTCTGAAATTTACTAAGAATCTATAAAAAGAAAGCGTGATTTATGTTGTGTATTGCGATTTCTCATTCATCAGGAGCATTGCAAGACAATACCATATGATTCTTTGGGATTACATAATAGTTTTGTCCAAATTTTATAAAGGGGGCGTGTCTGATTTTTTTTTTTAATTAATTAAAGAATCAAAGGATTTCTTTTTCAACATTTTTTTTTTTTTTGTTTTAGAATCAACGCCAATGGGCCTTACCTACTAGCACTCGGGATCGAGAACGGAGATAGTAAAACCCGGCCCTACCCTGCTGCCTCGTTGCCAACCCTAGATAGCGCAGGAAGGGGGAAACGGGGGAGGGGCTGTCTTGGGATGATATTGAAGGCATTTTACGTTAAACCAAGGGTAAATTGAGATATGCATGTTTTGGATGAAGTCTTTATTCAATTTTTTTTTCGTATTTGTTAATTTTGCGTCAATTTTTATTGGAATATTCGTTCGTACCAATGAGATGCATCTAAAAAGAATAAAATTCATGTTCAAAACTAAATTTTTTGGATTATTATTGTCTTTATTAAAAACTTGTTTTGAACATAACTATTAATTCCTCTTGTCGAGAAGAGCAATAATTCACAAAAAATTAAGAAAGAACTTTAACAAAGACAAAAACAATTCTCCGGAATTATTTAGCCAAAACAAGTTTGTGTGTACTTTGTACAATCAATAGGCAATTACAGTTCTCCTCCCGAACCTCGGGGGATAGCATATGTGTTGCTCGGCAATAGATGACTCAGATTTCATCTTGGTTAGACAACTGAGATCTGTTCGATTGGATGAAATCTGAGCTGTCCGTTGCCGAGGATGGACGGCCTGAATGGGGTCAACACCCATGTTGTCTCCTCGGATACTCACACGCATTTGGATAAAGAGTGAAGTCTGAAAATTACTAGACGAACAAGAATGCTATAAGAAGACGAACAATCTATGAAAATAAAGCGTGATTTATGTTGTGTATTGCAATTTCTCATTTGTCGGGAGTATTGCATGACAACACCATCCGGTTCTTTGGGACAAAATTTTTCCAAATTTTTTTAAGGGTTTGTGTCTGATTTTATTTTATTTTTTTCATTATAGAATAAAAGGATTTCTTTTTCAACATTTTTTCTTCTAAATAGGATGTCCATTTAATTTCTTCTTTTTTGTTTTAGAATCAAATTTTGTTAAGGATGTGTTTGTGTGAGCGAGAAACTCGCACAGCTCAAATTCGGAAATGGTGGCTCAAATTTCAATGTGGCGTTTGGGAGAGAGAGAGAGAGAGAGAGAGCAACTTGAGTGAGGGCAAAAAAATGGTTGAATATCAAGTCAATTCGCATAAGAATGGCATCACGAGTCTTGGTCAGGATTCTCGGCCGTATACTAGGCCATAAAATGGCGAAGGGCACCAAGTGTCAGCTACAAAACACCAAGCTCAAGTGAGCGCAAGTGAGACTTACGCTTGGTGTTTTGTAGGTTGCACATGGTGCCCTTAGATGGATAACGACCTCTTTGCTCTTATGTCCTGAGATGGATAGCGAAACAAGTTTGGCAAGTTGACCAGATGGCACTTTGATACGTATAACTTAGTCGTCACTCAAGAAATAAATAAGTACATAATGTCTGAGATTACACGATTGAGTAGGAATAAAATTACACGAGTTGTATTTTGATTGAGTTTTATCAATTCGTATTT